>NC_137616.1:13225469-13236637 GCF_963280865.1 Gymnoscopelus braueri
TGTGTGTGTGTGTGTGTGTGTGTGTGTGTGTGTGTGTGTGTGTGTGTGTGTGTGTGTGTGTGTGTGTGTGTGTGTGTGTGTTGCGTGCGTGCGTGCGTGCGTGCGTGCGTGCGTGCGTGCGTGCGTGCGTGCGTGCGTGCGCGCATGTCAATGAGGACATTCACACTTGTGCGGCTGTGTGTAGCTGCATGTAGGCTACTACAGTATATTAACATACGTTTGTGTGTGTGTGTGTGTGTGTGTGTGTGTGTGTGTGTGTGTGTGTGTGTGCTTGCTTGCACACAGGCGTGAAAGTGGCCGTAGGCCTGTGTGTGTGCCTGTTCGTTAGTGTCTGTGCAGCTGTGTGAGTGATATCCTACGCATTTTGCACAAATTGCATGTGTGTGCCGTGCGTGTGCATTGTGCCGTGCATGCACACGTGCAACTCTCAGGGCTCTCTGCTACTGTTTTAGATTACCTGGCTCATTGGGAAATGCCTCCCAGTTTGTTGTTTCCATCCCCTCGCTTTCTGCACCCGGCAGATTGTCTTCCTAGCCCTGAAAGACCTCTCCATCTGTAACATTGTTGCTGTTGTCGGGCGGAAACCTTGTATCTCCGTATTTCATCATTTTTATGTATTTTATTTTCATAAATTGATGCCCTACTTCGTATTACCAGAGTGTAGCACAAAAGTAGTGAAAACAGCCAATCTACAAGCTCACAACGCGTTCGCTGAGCTTGTAGATCGGCTGTTTTCACTATTTTAACCCATTGACCTGGAGAAGCATCTGTGTCATTTTTAGATTTGAGCTAAAAAGCATCATTTTACACTTTGACTATTCAAAAATAGCAGATATACAAGCTCATAGCACAGCAACATTTTTAACTCAAATCTTTGCTTCTGGGGGTCCCTGGAACAACATATTTTAAGATGGGGGTCCGCGGTCAAATACATATCATTTTGAGGGTCCTTGACATGAAAAGGTTTGAGCACCTCTGATATAGAAACATATGTTTTTCAGAATACTGTTGGGATTTAGAAGACATTTCTAGAATCGGCTTCAGGTCTTAATGGGTTCATTTAAAGTAATAATAATTATTAAGTAATAATAATAATGATTTAAAAAGTAATGATTTTGGACATACAAGGTTTCGACAGCGATGATATTCTAATGAGCAAGACGATACCGGTATTGTATTGCACCTCTATGAAAATAAATAAATAAAATAAAATCAAAAGTAATAATGACTATTTGATTTAGAATAGTCTGGAGTGCCATATTTCCTCTAGTTTCATCTTTCTTCCCCCCCCAGCTTTATATTTTATTCAGAATCTCTCTTCGCCCAGACATCTCAAAGACATTTTGGGAGAAATGATACATGTCTTTTTCACTGTAGCAGGTATGAATTCCATTCTGGTTGTTGCCTAGTAAATAGCACCTAACTCACTTCGTGAGGGAAGCTGGAGAGAGACGTGCACTCATCTGTCTGTTGTTATTTTCAGACCCGAGCCGGCTTAATTTGTGCCCTCTCTCTGCATATGGGAAAAGAAATATTACAATAATTTGTTTTGATTGTCTTTGTACGCCATGGCCCCCCGAAGGGACCATGCAGCGGTCTAGAACTGGTTTGTTTTGTATTTGTTTTGGTCTGTCTGTCTGTCTGTCTGTCTGTCTGTCTGTCTGTCTGTCTGCATGCATGTATGTATTAGAGAGTGGTTCAGGGCTTTTTAAAATGTATTTTTAATAATCCGACACAATTTATTGTTATAATAATAATGATAATAATAATCATTTGTGTTCATATTAATATTCATATCATCCTATAATTCTACAAAGCTCTGTCTGTCCCCATCTGTGTGTTTGTCCCAAAATCTCTTCTGCCCGGTTCTCCTCAGTGGCTGGAGCAATTGATCTGCATTTGCACACAGCCACATTGACCATTACCATGTGCACGGAACAGCAAAGCCCGTTTTTCACTTTCCCCAAATGTCAACTGTTTATTGGTGTTTTGGTGTTCGCTGGCTCCTGGGTTGCCAAGTCATGTGCATGCAACAAGCGCCGGTGTTGCCACATCCGTGAATCAAGCGGACCATCCGTGAAACAAGCGGACCATGACGCACTTTGGGTGCTCATATCCCCCGACGGGTATGGTCTAGTTTATATAATTTTTAGGGCACTTTGCTACACTGACATACAGTATGAGGGCCTCCACAAAGGTAGACCAATCACAGTGTAGAGTAGACCAATCATAGTGTAGAGTAAACCAATCACAGTGAACCATACGCAACCCATGCTTTCCCACCGGATCGAAGGAACTTCAACTTGGCGACGCCCCTAGTCACTGCGTCATTTAGGTTTTGTTGCATTGCTTCTCTCGTTGTTCACTATGGGAAACAGCGCCCTCCGGCGATGATACAGAAGCTTCACATTCACTCCCTCAGGGCCGAAACCCTTTTTGGCCCGATGGGCCTTTCGTCGCTTCCCAGCAGCCTCCTCGCCCGAGGGCATAAGAGGAGCAGGAACGCGGAAGTCATCCTCTTTGTTCCTTCTGCCAAGCGTGTGAAGGAGCTCCACACTGTAAGTATCGAGGTTGCGGGTTTCTACAAGCTCAATAGCGACGGGTTGGATCCCAGTCCACTGAGTTCCCCAACCTTTCTCCCTCTAACTACTATTTTCCCGGCGTGGAAAACTCCGCTAACATTGTTAGCTCTTCAATCTCCATGGATCGACGGGACCGTCCAGCCGTCGCCGATCGCCGACAGCTGGAGACCAGCATGGACCTTCCCCCGCGGCGTTGCGGCTCCCGTTCTTGCTCCCAGCCTCTCGAGGAATGGGACCAGCATGACCACTGCGTTAGCTGCCTGGGGCTCGCACACGCTGAGGACGCCGTCTACGGCGACCCGAGATGCTACGAGTGTGCAGGCTTGCACACCTCCGAGCTTAGGGAAAGGTTCAACAGGGCCCAGAGGCTCTTCCTACCACCACGAGCCATGTTCGAGAGCTGCGAGGACGAGTACGACGGAGACCGCCGCTACTATTCCTCTCGACGATCTGCGGACCACGGGCCAGCTAGCCTAGCCTCCGTATGGGAAGAACGTCGGCGGCCCCGAGCGTCAGCAGCAGCCGGCTCTGCACGAGCTCTGGAAGCTCCGAGGTCTACTCTGCACCCCCGCTCACGCTCTCCTACATCCAGGGCACCCTACGAGGACAGCGAGCCCCACGTGGATCCCCCTCTCTCCCCACATGATGGCCGCTGCAGCAGCGCAGAGCATCGAGCGGCTCTCCGCTACTACTCCCCGCCGGTGAGTGGTGATGGCGATGCCGATAACGGGGCCATCACCTCTTACCATGACGATATTGACGAATTCCAAGTCGTCGATGAAGTCCAGGGGGACGGGGAGGTCGTCCTCCACGACGCTGACGCCACGGATGACCGTGGCCCCCCAGTTCTCGGCCCACCTGAAGCGAGGACCCTTCTCCCTGTTACGATGCCTGCGGTGGCGGCTGCGGCTCAGCCTGGCAGCATTCTCCCACCAGCCGAAAAAGGCGAGACCACTTTACTGGAGCTCTACAAAACAGCTACCATTAGATGCGGTCTTAAATGGCCGGCTGACGACACCGAGGAGCCCCCCGCCAACCCGTCGGAGTTTCAGGGTCTCGACTCGGTGGAAGAAAAGGTTGCCAAGAAATCAAAGCTTCCCCTGGCTATGGGTTTCAACGCAGCTCTCTCATCGTCGTGGGATTCCCCTTTAACCCCCGACTCTGATCCTAAAAGGCTACGTTTTAACATCGATTGTGCGGGTGCGAGCGAGCTCGGTCTCCTGGCCCTTCCCCCCATGGATCGCACCCTAGCCCTCTCACTCGCCCTTAGCATACCAAAAAACCAGAAGCTCCCCTTCTCCACGGTTAAGGATCCTCCGCTTCTGACCAACGAGAAGGACGTGTCTGGCTCTGCAGCCACCAGAGTTCTCCACAAAGCTTTTACCTCCGGAGCTAGAGCCCTCAACGCCACAGCGCTGCTGCAGGGGTCCCTGAAAGTACTCCTGAGCGAGGCAGGAGACACCGCCACACCTCAGCAGCTAGCAGAGATGAGGCGCATCACACAGGAGCTTATCCTGCTTAACAAATACTCCACAGAGTGGACTGGCAGGGGAATCGGACTGTGTGTTACTCATGAGAGAGCGCGGTGGCTCGACCACGTCAACTTCAAGGGTCCTGAGGACAAAAAGAATCTCCAGAACCTAAAAGTAACTCCAGGTAATCTTTTCAAGGGGGGCATGAGCTACCTGCAGGACAGCGCCGCAGTGCGTAAAGCTCAAGACGAGGCTGCCTTGTCCTGCATCCAGGTTCCGACCAGGTCTCTTCCCCCCAAACCCCAGAACCGTCCTCCGCGGCCGGAGAGAGGCAGACCACCGACCCGACAGGACGCTCCGTCTCGCCAGACCCATTCCTTCTCCGCCCCGCCCGCCGCCAGAAGCGAACAGCGGGACCGGAGAGAGGACGACCGTCCTCGCCCTCCACCCAGCAAGCCTAACCAGAGAGGCGGTTACAGAGGTCGCACGTCCAAGCGTGGGGGGTCAACTAGGTGACACCATCACTCCCTGCCAGACGTGCAGGGAGGCTCTCTCCCCCGGTTCCCTCTCCCCTCAGAAGGGGGATCTGCATCGGGTTCTAGTGGCCGCGGGCCTCAGTACCAGGACGACGAGGAAGAGGAGGAGACCTTCATCGGAGTCAGTGGCGACAGTGAACTGCGCTACGAGCCCCGAGTTCAGAGACACACACACACATGTCACAGTAGCAAATTACGTGAATGTGCATGCACAATTGAATACACATGTTGTCCTAGAGAATTACTTAAATGTGTATGCGCCGTTAAATGTGAATGTGTCCCGTGCTTTTGTTGCAAATGTTTCTTACTTGACGAAAAATGCTGTAATAAACAACCAAAAACTTCTGCAAACAAAGGTACCCAAAATGAGCCAACGACCACTACGGACCCCCCCGCGGGGGTCCATGGTGGTCGTTGGACAGAGAAAAGGCGTTATGGCGGGCCAAAACCGTCATTTCCTACAAGGGTCACGCCAAAATTTTCCTTGGTCCATGAAAGAAAGTCACAAGGTAAATATAAGCCAAATTGCTGTAAGGAAGGTGGGTGTAGCCAAAATGGCCGCCCCCACTGCACAACACGTGTTGCCAATAAAGATGGCCGCTGCTGCTCGCAGACACGTGTTGCCGGCAACAATGGCGGCGCCCACGTGCGTGGCCAGTATTTCCAAAATGGCCGCGTACATGGGCCCGGAAGTAACACCAAGCACGGTTGTCAGGACAACGAGTGGCGCCAAGATGGCGGCTCATGTACGCTCGAATACAATAACAACCCCCCCAAATCCGTTGTCATTGCACATCGAGCAATGGAAAAAATGCAACCCCAACCCCTGGGTGCTTCGTACGATAGCAAAGGGTTACAGACTGCAATTTTCCACCAAACCACCCATGTCCAACAAAGTACTGTTGTCGCAAGCGAGTGGTCAAGCGGCGGTGACGTTACGAGAGGAGATCTCCTCTCTATTACGCAAGAATGCCGTAAGGGAAGTGCTACCAGGAGAAAGCCGTCTCGGTTTCTACTCGAGAGACTTCCTGGTCAAGAAGAAAGGGGGTGGATTACGTCCCATAATGGATCTCAGAGCTCTCAACAGGTATTTGAAAACTTTTCAATTCAAAATGTTGACGGCAGCAGCGTTACTACGCTCAGTCCGCCAGGGCGACTGGTGGAGCTCAATAGATCTCAAGGACGCATATTTCCACATCCCTATTTACCCACCGCACAGGAAATTCCTGCGGTTCGAATTCGAGGGTCGGGTGTACAAGTACCTGGTCCTCCCGTTCGGGATGTCCCTGAGTCCCAGGGTGTTCGTGAAATGCACTCAGGCAGCGATAGCCCCTCTGAGGCAGAGTGGCGTTCGCATAGCGAGTTACATAGACGATTGGCTTCTGACGGCGGATTCGCGTCAGGAAGCATGTCATCACACCAGTCTGGTGGTGTCGCACCTGACCTCCCTGGGGTTCACGCTAAACTTCGAGAAGTGCGTGCTCACACCGTCCCGTTGCGCTACTTTTATAGGTATAGCACTGGACTCGGTCGCTCTCAGGGCGCGTTTGTCTCAGGAGAGGATAGATTCCTTCCTGAAGTGTCTGGCATTGTTTCAACTGGGACACAGGGTCCAGTACAAAATCTGCATGAGGGCAGCGGGACTCATGGCCTCGGCCATTTCCTTAGTGCGTCTGGGCAGACTACACATGCGGCCGTTTCAGAGATGGGTGGGCTCCCTCAGGATCCCGGCCACTCAGGGTTTTCGTCACGTGACAGTGTCCGCGGCGTGCATGCAATCCCTTCAACAGTGGAAAGTAGCTTCTTTCCTGTCGGAGGGCGTCCCGATGGGGAGGATCATCTCGAGGAAGATGATCACCACAGATGCCAGCCTGACAGGCTGGGGCGCAACATTCGAGGGCCGGATGGCCAGGGGTCTATGGGACCGCAGTATGAGGAAAGCACACATCAACTACTTGGAGCTGATGGCAGTCTTTCTGGCAGTAAAACATTTCAGGTCCCACATCGGTGGTTGTCACGTTCTGGTCAGGACAGACAATACCACGACCATGGCCTACATCAACAAGCAGGGAGGTCTGAAGTCTCCTACCTTAGATGGTCTGGCTCGGAGGCTGATACTGTGGTGCAACTTGCACCTGAAATCAATCAGCGCCTCTCATGTGCCTGGACTTCTGAACAGGGGAGCCGATCTTCTGTCCAGAGGCAGGACTCATTATTCGGACTGGTCTCTGCACCCCGGGGTCGCGGTCCAGATTTGGACCAGGTTCGGTCGGCCCCAGGTGGACCTCTTTGCCTCGGAGGAGAATGCGAAGTGCTCGCTGTTTTTCTCAATGAAAGGACAGGCTCCGCTGGGTTTGGACGCCCTGGCACACGAGTGGCCGGGGGGGCTACTTTATGCGTTCCCTCCGCTGGAGCTGATCCACCCCACTCTGGAACGGATCAGGCTCCGGGACCTGACGGTGCTGCTGGTGGCCCCAGCATGGGGCACGTGGAGGTCGGAGATAGCTCCCCTCCTATACGAGCGGCCTTGGCCCCTCCCGTTGCGAGAGGACCTGCTGCAGCAGGCGGGGGGCGAACTTCATCATCCCAGACCCGCAGACCTAGCTCTGTGGGTCTGGCCCGTGAGAGGGCGAACTTGACTGCGACTGGACTTCCACCTAGGGTGGTAGCTACTATTCAGGCCGCTAGGGCACACTCCACTAGGTCTCTGTATGGAGCTAAGTGGGGCGTGTTCGAGGAGTGGTGTATGGAACAGTCCCCGGTTGTGGTCCCGTTCCAGGCGTCGGCCGCAGATATCATGACCTTCCTACAGGATAGGTTGGATCTTGGGAACGCTTTCTCCACGGTTAAAGTGTACTTGGCGGCCATTTCGGCCAACCATGTTGGTTTCCCCGATGGAAAAACCGCGGGGAAACAACCACTTGTGGGTCAGTTCATGAAGGGCGCGTTGCGTGAACGCCCTGTCTCAAGGTCTTTGTTTCCCACGTGGGACTTGGTCCTGGTGCTAGACTCACTCTCTCGTCCTCCTTTTGAACCTTTTGAGACGGTGGAACTGAAGTTCCTCGCGCTCAAGACAGTACTCTTGGTTGCGCTGACAACAGCGAAACGGGTGAGCGATATACATGCCCTCTCGGTGGTTCCGGAGTGCATGAGGTTTGCGGGTGATGGTAGTAGGGTTGTTCTAAAACCTAACCCGGCGTTCATCCCCAAGAACCACCTGACGGTGGTTGCGCCAACCGAGTTGGTGGCTTTTCACCCGCCTCCGTTTGCCTCAGAGGAGGATCGGAGGCTGCACTGTCTTTGTCCAGTGAGAGCCTTGCGGCTGTATGTCCAGAGGACTGCGGCCCAGGGCCGGCCTAGCCAGTTGTTTGTCTCCTTGGGCCCCGGGCCTGGGGGAAAGGCGGTGACTAAGTCTACGCTTTCCCGTTGGATTGTGGAGGCTATTCGCCTGGCATACACCAGTAGGGGAGCCCCAGTGCCTGAGGGCCTGAGGGCGCACTCTACTAGGGGTGTGTCAGCGTCCTGGGCCCTCTGCAGAGGGGTGTCTATTCAGGACGTTTGTACTGCAGCGAGTTGGGCGTCGCCGTCGACTTTCGCTGCTTTCTACAGCCTGGACGTGGCGGCGTCTTCATTGGCGCACGCAGTCCTGGGTGTGGCTTCCACCTGAGGGTGGGTGGGTGCATGGAACCGCGGTAGTTTCTGTTCATGCCCCTGTGCCTTAGTGTAGGATAGGCCGATGTCTGGGCCTTAGATTTATAAGGCGGACTTCGGTCTGTCAGGGCCCTCCCCCCACTAGAATAGACAGGCTGTGCCTGCTTTTTAGTTTATAAGGCAGACCTTGGTCTGTCAGGGCCCCACTTTTCTCCTGTTCCGTGCCTTAGACCCGGTGGGTCTGTTGGCGCCTGGGTGGCAAGGGTCACGCCCCTCGGGGCGTGGCCCTGGCGCCCAGGGGAGGGCTGGGACAGCAGGTTGTGGTATCTCGATTCGTAGGTACATTCCGGGGGTTTATATCTCCCATAGTGAACAACGAGAGAAGCAATGCAACAAAACTATGGGTTACTTGCGTAACCCCGGTTTTGTAAATTGCGAACGAGTTGTTCACTAAAACACCCTTCTTTTTTGCTTGGCAGAAGGAAGCTGGTGTGTTAAGAGGATGACTTCCGCGTTCCTGCTCCTCTTATGCCCTCGGGCGAGGAGGCTGCTGGGAAGCGACGAAAGGCCCATCGGGCCAAAAAGGGTTTCGGCCCTGAGGGAGTGAATGTGAAGCTTCTGTATCATCGCCGGAGGGCGCTGTTTCCTATAGTGAACAACTCGTTCGCAATTTACAAAACCGGGGTTACGCAAGTAACCCATAGTTCAAGATTACATAACTTTTAATGAGCTATTGGCTGTTAGTGTTCTTTTTGGAAACACTGCAAATCTGCTTATATAGGAAAATAACTAAATGTAAAAAAAAAAAAGAAAAAAGCTACTCCTATGGAAAGGCTATCATATATTTGTCTTTCATAACAGAAACATGCGCAAGATAATCCCCACATACAACAACGAGAGTGCAAAAAAAAAACTTTCATTCATTCAGTCTAATAAACTATTAGTAAAAAAAAATCCAACTTCACTGTAGTAGCCTTTTCATAAATGATATTTGTACTTAGGTTTATATTTAGAAAAACAAAAGTAGTAGTAGTTGTGAATTAGAAAACTAGACATTTAGACTGGCGAATTCCGTTGTCCTCATAAGCACTAATACATGCAACTGTTTTCGCCAGGTTTTATTTTTGTTGTTTCTCATAAGCGCGTCCGTTGTCCTTGAACAACACGGCCGTCTGCCCAAGCCTGGTGGCACTGGCACTGCTGCACCAAAGTCCCCACAAAAGTAGCCTGCAGGGTGAGTGATGGCTGATTTAAGCAGTCACACCTGGCCTGAGTTAAACTAATTAGACTCTGAGCTAGGTGTGATAGAACACCTGTTGTGCATCGATGCACACAGGATAAATCAGACACACACACACACATACGCGTGTGCGGACACGAACACACACACACACACACAGGCTCTCAGAAAGAGCCGACAGGTTGTTTTATTTGCTGCTTGGATTGCTTATTTCTGTGTGGTGACAACTACTGATTACACCTAAGGCACGGCAAGCAGATGAATGTAGGTTTCTGCTGGTGCTGTACTGAAATAACGATAACTTTTGCTATTGAGCCTGTTACATTACTACTGGGCCGTTGAGAGCCTAAACTCACATTTGTGCGTCATTGTGGCTTTTGTTCCCAAACAGCACAAGCTAGTAAACTTGCAAATGGGATCAATAGCTACAGATTGCACCTTTGTTTTTGTGTTTTGTGGCTGATGAGTTCAAATTAGTCCATAGAACTCCCAATATAGGCTGTAGTGAGTAGTGAATGAGAGTGATTTCGGATACAGCCATAAAGCCAGCAGTTCACAACCTGTGGGTCTGGACCCCCATATGATTTGGTTTTTTTTTGGTCCTAGAGTACGGATAGATGTCTAGTCAACCAGGTCTCTCAGGTGTTAATTGGCACCTGATTAGTCGGAATGGAAATTGGCAGAGTCTCCATGATGGACGTTTTACCAGCTTGCAAAGCACGCTGGTCTAAGAAGAGACTGAGTAAGTCAACACTTTCTCGACACTTTTTCATCATTGGCTGTCCTTTAAGCCAATGGGGATACTTTCCCATACTCTGAATGGGCGGTCTCGTCCTCCCAAGCTATGGTACTAGACACGCCTCTCGCCTCTATGGCAGTGTTGCCAGATTCTGCGAGAGAAATAAGCAACAGGTCTAAGCCAATGGGAGCCACTAGCAGTGTTGCCAGATTCTGCGAGACAAATCAGAGAAAACAGAAAGCAAGCTGGTATACATGACTGAGTCATGTCTTGTTTGATGTAACTCACCACTTTCAGACTATCCCCGAAACACAACTATCTCTGAAAAGGAAGCATGTTACTCTCTCCAATTTAAATGAACACTCAGGATTTGACTCTGTATCCCAGTAATCGCCTTTGTGCGACGTATACTGCACATGATATATACAGTACTATGGTAAAAGTATTCCTTGAGGGGGGTTCTAAATGGATACTTGAAATGTAAAAGTTTGAAAACCTCTGAATTAGTTCAATAATGCCCAATAGCAGCTTGCAGCTGAAGACACAATAAAAGAGCTTATACAGTAAGGCTATCTTTCATCATCCCGTTTAACTGCATACGTTGGCACATTTGAACAGGATATGAATCCTGGCCGTCACCCTCCGGTGCCCATGCCATGTGGAGCCACCCAGTGCTGCTCATGAATCCACATTGATAATGAGAGCCAACCAGAATTACTGCACATTTCAATCATCTCTCTCTCAGAGAGAGAGAGAGAGAGAGAGAGAGAGAGAGGAGAAGAGAGAGAGAGAGAGAGAGAGAGAGAGAGAGAGAGAGAGAGAGAGAGAGAGAGAGAGAGAGAGAGAGAGAGAGAGAGAGAGAGAGAGAGAGAGAGAGAGAGAGAGAGAGAGAGAGAGAGAGAGAGAGAGAGAGAGAGAGAGAGAGAGAGAGAGAGGGACGGACGGACA
>NC_137616.1:13236837-13298712 GCF_963280865.1 Gymnoscopelus braueri
AGAGAGAGAGAGAGAGAGAGAGAGAGAGAGAGAGAGAGAGAGAGAGATGAGAGAGAGAGAGAGAGAGAGAGAGAGAGACACAAGCTTTCATCTAAACAAGCCCGGCGTTTCATTATTTCATGTCCGTCTCTTCCTCATCCTGTTTTCTTGGTGAATATTGTCATTGTCAGGAAAGAAACCCTGTGTGTTCAAATGCGAAAATATTTTATTTATATTTAAAATAATTTATAAATCTGTCAAAAATAGCAAAAATAGCCTATCTACAAGCTCACAGAATAGCCTATCACAAGCTCACAGCTACTTGATACAGCTTTCTGATATGTCTGCACGGCGCACGCAGGATAAAAATAGGGCATTTATTTATGAAATATGGAGATAACAGGGTTTCTGCCCGATAGCGGACGATATAAATCATGTATGAGGATGGATATATCACCCCAAAGAAGAAAAGGAAATAAAAAAAAAGCAATTTTGTCACTCAAGATGGTAATTTCCTCTCTCTCTCTCTTTGGCTTTTGCTGCTGTATTGTTTGGTTTCTGCTAAGGAAATGCCAACCTTAACACAGGGTGAATGCCCCTGAGAAATGAGTGACAGCATCTGACGAAGCGCATGAGAAAGACAGCAAGTGCTTTGCTGATCCATGGGATGGGTTAGGATCAGTGTGTCCACGGTTCACACTTATACTTAGAACTCACCTACTCTTATACTTAGAACTCACCTACACTTATACACATTCAACGAACTCACCTTATACAGTAGGATAGGCCAAACTTAAAGGAACATTTTGCTGTTTTTTCAACATAATGTCCATAATGGGTCCTCAATAATGGTCACTATGGGACAGTGCCATTTCTGTCTACACGCTCTGTGTCCCAGAGGTCTCAGAGGTTCGAAAATGTGCCCCCGATGACATCATCAGTGGTAATTTCACCCAAAATGAATTATTTATGATGCAAGAACAAGGACTTCAATTTCAGCATGCTAACTTTCAAGAAATACAAAGGCTGTATATAGTTTCCATTAGCTTGGATTCCCCACCGATGATGTCATTGTAGGCAGGGTTCCTCACTGTCCATAGCACACCGATGAGACACGGCGTGAACGGACAGAAATGGTTGCCAGCTCATAAGGAGCATTCATTCTTCCCAATTATATGAAGATACGTTTGAAAATGTGTGTAGTGTTCCTTTAAGCTCAAGTTATTTAAAGTGGTCCATTGTTACAACGTCAATGTTTGTTACAAAGTGTCTCCATAGAAGGTTCTGCCTCGAACCATATTGAGATTGCACCAATAATATGTGGTTCTCCGCAGGAACAACTTACAAGCCATTAGCCAAACCTAGAATCGTCAGAGAGAAGCAGTGGTGGAAAAAGTACCCAATGTTTTACTTAAGAAAAATATCACTACTGCAATGTAGAAGTACTCTGTTACAAGTAAAAGTCCGGAATTCAAAATTTACCTGAGTAAAAGTACAAACATATTGGTATCAAAATGTACGTGAAATACCAAAAGTAAAAGTACAAAAATGTTTGAAAATACAGCAGATCTACAAGCTCACAACGTGCCGTGTTGTGAGCTAGATCGGCTATTTTCAATAGCCTAGGGATAAAGTGGTTAATGTATGTTTTACAATGTAATCATTTATATCTACAAAGTACTGTAACTAGTTACTAAAGTTTTCAAATAATTGTAGTGGAGTAAAAGTACAATATCTGCCTCTGAGATGTAGTTGAGTAGAAGTAAAAGAATTGAAGATTGGAAATACTCCAGTAAAGTAAAAGTACCTCAAAACTGTACTACAGTACTTGAGTAAATGTAGATTACACCACAGGAGAGAAGAGTGTACCACAGCACATTGATATTTTGTTTCCGGGCGTATTGGATCAAAGCTTTTCTGTTTTCTGTTCCTGTTATCTTGCCACCGATTATTTCTGCTGGTTGCCCGGTAGATTGGCAAACCAGGGAAACCAGCTGTCGACTTAAAAACGACAACCTTTTCCAGGTGATTAGACAAACGTGCATGTAAACTGTCCCAATTCGGCCCGACTTTGTCACAACTTGGAAGGGAACAGACCACCCTTAAGCATTTATTAATAAGACGGACAATAGGGAGGTCGGAGGGCAAGAGGCATAGGCGGGAGGTTGATGGCGGGTCACGATTGGCTGGCCGGTGTGCATGCTCGGCGGCCTACTGCATCTCAACATCTTTAATGGGCTCGTGAACCGTATTTCTGTTCCCTTAATGGGTGACTTTGATGAGAACTGTAAATCTCTCTTAACAAACCCATTTAGGTGCAAAAAGGGCACGTTTTTACTTAGAGCGCAGTTGACTCAAAAAACCTAAATGACATGTTTATGTGAGCATAAAAGCCTGGCACATGGTTCCTGTAAAAAGAGCTCTATTTATGAACAGTATCATTCACGGTTGTGGATCGTATCTTGATTTTCGAGTCATCGCTATAGGTTTATCCAGATCCAAGAACACGCTCTCAACCACAGCTGAAGTCTCATGGAATATATTATCGTGTTTCGCTCCAATTAGGTTTGCCTCAAATGCAACACCAGCCGGCCAACTTTTAGATCCGCATGCATGTGTATGATATTATGTGGGCTAAAACCCCGGCTTTGGCTTAAAATACATCACAACCACAATATGAGAAAAAATGAATTCGGCTACTGTATGTGTTTTGAATTATTGTACATCAGCGCTCTTCTGTGGAGGCTTCGTTAAACATTGTCTGCTGTCTTCCTCCAGAATCCCATGGTATGAATTAAGCAGGCTAAACGAGTCAGGCATGAAACTCCAAACAGGAACGGGCTTAATCCATTAAGAACGGGAACGCCATCTGTGACATTTTAAGATTTCTTTGGCTATTCAAAGATAGCAGATATACAAGCTCATAGCGGAGTACCGCGCTATGGGTTTGTAGATCTGCTATTTATTTTTAAATCGTGGAAAATGCTAATCTTTGAATATGTATTTTTTAAAGCGATTATTTTTTATAACTCAAATCTTTGCTTGACTCAAATTTGTTGCTATAATATCAGTGGTTCTCAACCTGTTTTCATATCAAGGACCCCCAAAATTATATTTATTTGGCCCCCATCTCAAAATATGTTCTTCCAGGGACCCCCCAGAATCAAAGATTCGAGTTAATTTTTTTCGCTTTAAATATATTCAAAGATTTGCACAACTTTTCACTATTTTTCTGTTATTTTTTAATAGCCAAAGTATAAAAATAATGGTTAAAGTGGTTACACAGTTGCGTTCCCGGTTTTAATGGGTTAAAGGAACATTTTCAATACTCTACCCCTTTTTTTTGCACAAGAGGAGCATTGACAAATATAACAAAAAAAAACAAAAAAACCTCTCATAGGATTTGTTATAATTCCATGCACGTATTTAGAAAGGGAGTTGCACATCATGCAACGATACCCTCCCCTGACTCTCCCTTCTGTCTGCAAACAGTGGTCACGCAAGGGAGGGGAGGTGGTGGGGGGAGCCAGCCAGCCAATCTGGTCTCCCATGTCTCACCTTCCCTCGGATCATTTGCTGGCTAACACCTGATACTTTCATGTCGCCCACTCTGAGGCTGCCCACAATTGCCTTGCCAAATGGCCTGAGACCACCTATTCCGCGCAGGTCTCTACGGCGGATCGGTTTTGAACCCTGTCCAGCAAAGCAAAACCCTGGCTAATTGACCCCATATGTTCTCCAGAGTTCAGATCTGCCCGTGGGCGGTATCTATGGTTCAGTACCAAAATCGGTTTTTAAACGCGGACTTCATGCATATATAGGCCTCGGCGATCAAAGGAACAAAGGCGTATAGATCAGGAAGGAACCATGTCTCCACAATGTAAAAAAAAAAAAGTGTCTTTGTTTCTGTGGCCAAAAAACTAATTTCGGATGAATAAACCCATGGGTTCCCTTGAGTGCAAAAAAAATACTTTAAAAAAACATACCGCAAATTCATTGCACGCAGGACATTTGAAGACTCATTACAGGACATGAAAATACGTTTTGTTTTGATTTGTGACATGTTGAATTGATGGCAGGGTGCTTTGTCTTGTCATGTCTTGGTTCCCAAACGGGTGTACAGAGACACGCTGGTGTGCCGCGAGAGAAGTCCAGGTGTGCATTGGGATTTTGTGACTAATTAACTACCATTGGAATATACTGTAGCCTACAACAATTCAAAAGATTATGATTAATTATCTTTTAATTTAATGTACTGTATCAGTACTTTGTGTGCACTCATTTCCCAATTACAGAGGCAAATTCCTACAGGAAAAAATTATTCAACCACTTTAACAAAAATAGCCGATCTACATCGCAGTGCTTAAGCTTCAGAACAGTAAAAATTGTAAACTTTTTGCTATGATATTGTGCCTTGAGATTTTGACTTGCCCATTGGCACATTTTTGTGTTTGCCAAGTGTCAGCTCCTATTGGCAGGTGATGTGGAGACGCACTTGAATTTAACAACTATTTAACAGCCTTGTAACATTAGCTTACTGGGTACGTATACAGACTGATGTGAACATTAAATGCTGTGTTTGTGTGTGTGTGTGTGTGTGTGTGTGTGTGTGTGTGTGTGTGTGTGTGTGTGTGTGTTGTGTGTGTGTGTGTGTGTGTGTGTGTGTGTGTGTGTGTGTGTGTTGTGTGTGTGTGTGTTGTGTGTGTGTGTGTGTGTGTGTGTGTGTGTGTGTGTACTTGTATTAGTATACTTGAGGACCAAGTGTCCATAAGTATAGTAGAATAAAAAAAATAGCCAGGACCATATTTTCCTGAGAAATTGTTGTTTTACGATTAAAAAAAAGATTTTATAGTTAGGTTTACAGTTAGGAAAGATTCAGGTTGGAGTTTAGGTTAGGATTAGACATGTTTTAGAGGTTAGATTTAGGGGTTGGGGTGAGAGTTTTTCCCAATTTTATTCTTAGTTGTGCACGGATGAAAACACAGACAAATAGAGTTGGTCTGTACGGCTAGCCGGAGGAGGGAGAGTAGGTCCAAGCTAGCAAAATAGCCGCTTCAAACTACTCTAGTACTCTTCCAACTCCCATTAAAATGGACAATCTGGAACAAATTGAGATCTGGCCCCTTGGTGGAATTTTTAAGTACTGCCTATGAAAATATAACCAATTCAAATGGGAAATCTCCAGCCGACTGTACTCGCATGAACACAAGTAAAAAATGTGTTCTTTGACTGACCTAGGGGCCAGGGTGGATTTGAATGCCCATCGCAGAATCACCAAAAATCTAATTAAATGGAAATTTCCAGAGTTGAATAGCATCGCCTGATCAACTAGAATGCAGGAAGCAATTATTTTGTTGCCTTTGATTAAATATCCTCTTCATGACACCGCAGAGAATCGACACATATTTAGGTTATCGCTCCGGTTCTCATGCCTAATTTTCTAATTTCTTATCCTACCCAATTATCAGCGCTCAATCATTCTTAATTTAATGAATGCTAAACAAGTGCAAAGTAACGACTCCCTTTTGGGACGTGATAACACTGTGGGAGTGAATCTTAGACATTGTTATTGACTCGGTAATGACAATCAGGACAAAATGTGTTTTGAGAGAGATATCTGTCAATAACTCTAGCGTCAAGCAGCTTATTGTTGCTGGTCGCGTCGAAACCTTGTACGTCCAAAATCTACAAGCTCACAATGTGTCGAATCGTGACACTGTTATTTTTACTTGTGTGCAGTGGTGTAAAGTAACTAAGTACATTTACTCAAGTACTGTACTTAAGTACAATTTCTATGGTACTTTTACAGTACTTTGGTACTTTACTGGAGTAATTCCAATTGTCTATACATCTCAGAGGCAAATATTGTACTTTTACCCCACTACAATTATTTGAAAACTTTAGTTACTAGTTACTTTGCAGATATAAATTATTACATTATAAAACATACATTAACCACTTTAGCCCCATTTTATACATAGGCTATTTGAAAATAGCCGATCTACAAGCACATGCGACGCGTTGTGTGCTTGTAGATCTGCTATTTTGAAACATTGTATTACTGTTACTTTTGGTACTTTAAGTAGGCTACATTTTGATACCGATACTTTTGTACTTTTACTCAAGTACATTTTTAATTCCGGACTTTTAGTATTTCTACATTGCAGTATTGATACTTTTACTTAAGTAAAACATTTGAGTACTTTTTCCACCACTGCTTGTGTGCAACACTCTTGTATGATGAAGTAGGGCCTTCATTTACAAAAAAAATCATAAAACATTGAAATGAGATAATGTTTCTAGCCTCACAGCGATGATATTAAGGTGTAATTGCATTATAGCAATCCACACAAGCAATCTCACTAAATTCCTCTCAGATGAGATGCAAGATGAATTTTGGACTCTGTTGGAAGACATAATCGAAAGGGGAAAAAAATCACCTAATTGGTTTCCTGGAGTGATATTGCAGCATAGTGAACGACATTACGGTGTGTGTTGATTATGCTACGAGAGAGGAATGAAGAGTACAGACAAACTTGACCAACAAGCTGTGATCAACAGCTACTTGAAATTACACAATAATAGCCTGTACAATTAAACACTTAAAGGAGTATAGTTCACCCCAAAAAATACTTACAAATTTTACAAATAACCAGTGTTGATTTTGGCAGCAGATTTTGATTTAGTTTCACTCATAGTCTTTTGAATAAAATTCCATTTAATTTTAGTCATATTTTAGTCATTCTGAAATGTGTTCGTTTTTGTCTAGTTTTAGTCGACTAAATATCCTAAGATTATAGCCGACTACAAGCCGACTACAACACGTTGTGAGCTTGCAGATCTGCTATTTTCAGAGCGCAACACCCGAGCGCAACCAAACATAAAATGACTTGTCTTTTAGTACTGTATCTCTTCTCCACTAGTCCCTCATCCCTCACTAACATTTAGTCTAGTTTGCATTTGTTGACGAAATTGTCAATATATTTAGTCATAGTTATAGTCGTCATAGCTTAGTCTTTATTTCGTTTTTATTTCGTTTTCGTCAGTGAAAAAAGGTAGTCGACGAACATTTTTAGTCATAGTTTTAGACGACGAAATCAACACTCTTCAAACTCATTTTTTGTTTGATGACTGGCGGAGATTGACTTGCATTAGAGTCTCCTACCAGTCTCCTACTCCAGCGGTCATCAAATTATTGGCTTAGGGATGCCGACAAAAACGAAAAAATGTTCCATGAATTCAAGGCTTCATGGGGCGTTTAATTGATCGAAAATAAGATTTTTTTTGGGTGAACTACTCCTTTAAGGCCTAATTTATACTTTACCGTGTGTGATGGTGGCACGCAAAAGTAACAAAAATAGCAGATCTATAAGCTCACATCTGCTATCTTTGAAATGTTTTGAAATGCTTATTTATTTTATTTTTATATTTTCACCTATTATGACTGCCTAAATTAGGCATGACAGGTTGAAAGTGGTTATAATGATCTCATGAGCCTGTTGGTGACAGTCAGTTAAAGGACATTCTCAAAACCAGTGGAGCTGCACCGGACACATGAAAGCCCCCCATTGACAGATTCTCCCACATCTCTAACGACGTCAATGTTGGTCGCTCAGGCGGTCCGAGAGAGAGAGAGAGAGATGAGAGAGAGAGAGAGAGAGAGAGAGAGAGAGAGAGAGAGAGAGGAGAGAGAGAGAGAGAGAGAGAGAGAGAGAGAGAGAGAGAAGAGAGAGAGAGAGAGAGAGAGGAAGAGAGAGAGATAGAGAGAGAGAGAGAGAGAGAGAGAGAGAGAGAGAGAGAGAGAGAGAGAGAGAGAGAGAGAGAGAGAGAGGTCCCAAACAACATACTTTAAAAAACCCGACAGGCCGGATTACCATGGAATTAGTTGTGAATCTTTCATGCTCCTTGGAGGATCAACTCTATAGTGACCCCCATGACCTTTTCCTCTAGTGCCACCCTCAGGCCAACGTTTATTTTTACTGGGTGAAGGCTCTGCAGGAGTCAGAGACAACTACATTATAAGACACAAGGGTCGATCTGTGTCTGTGTTTGTTCCTGAGCTAATGTTGCAAATCACTGGACCGATCGGCGGTCACATTTCTTGTGCACACTTATGTGCCAGTAGGCCAACTCTTACTACATCTACCAATTCTATTTATGTATTTATTTGTTTATTTATTCATTTCACTTTTAGGCACACTGGTGAAAACGTGGGGCTCTCTAACGTTGGTAGCTTCAGTCCATTTCAACCACTTTTTGGTCCATTAACCCATTCAATCCCAGGAAAGATAAAGCTAAAGTGTCATTTTTTGCATTGGCTATTCAAAAATAGCAGATGTACAAGCTCACAGCGTGTCACTTCGTGCCGCGCTGCGAGCTTGCACATCTGCTATTTAAAAAAAATAATTAAACATCTTGAAAGTGTGACAACTGCTGATTTAGAAGGCATTTGTAGAATCGGCCTCTAGCTGGCCTTAATGGGTTAAAGGGATAGTTCATCCAAAATGACGTTCTTTCCTATCCTATTTTTTCCTATTCATGGATATTTTTTTTGTTTTTGTCGCATTCCTAAGCCAATAATTTGACGGAGACACAGCCTACTCGGCTGGTCATCAAATTATTGGCTTAGGAAAAACAAAAAATATCCATGAATTCAAGCCTCCATGGGGTGACTAATCGATTTTGGTGAACTATCCCTTTAAGCCTTAAAGGGATAGTTCACTCCAAAAAAAATACATTTGAGTGGAGTGCTGCTCCTTAAAGTTTAAGGAGCATCACTCCTTCTAGGGGCCGCTAGCGGGGCCTTTTGACTCTTACGCAGTATGTATTTGTCTTTTGTCTTGTTGACTTGGACAATTCACACTTCTATAGGTTGACACAGTGTTACAGTACTGTATATGATGGCATGTTGTGGGGAAAGGCGGGGGAAGGGGACAGCAGAGCCACATTGCTTGACAAGGCACAGGTGCCACAGCGCATGCCACACTTCCTGGCCGGGGACCCATCCGTCCTGAGGCCTAGTCAATGGTCCTATAGGCCACTCCATCAATGCCTGTCAGTGTGACAGGCCTGCTCACTGTTTGAATGCACCGGCCCGGAACGGGATTGAGTGGGTCCATCATTCACATTAAAGCTTACGAAAAATCCAAGGGTCGTTAAAGAAAAGAAATGACTCATTTGGTATGGATTAAATGATAAAAAATAAATAATGAGCAAGGATAATGGCATTTAATGGATTTCACATGGCTATGTAACAGGAACTCATTAGGAACTTGATTCAGTGTTCGGAAATGGATTCACATCGGGGGTTAACCGTACTAAAAAATATATTCAGTCAGGTTCATTTAAGTGGGCACTTAATCCATTAAGACCGGGAACGCATCATTTTAGATTTATTTGGCTATTCAAAAATAGCAGATCTACAAGCTCGTAGCACTCGGTGCCGTGCTATGGAGCCTGTATATCTGCAAAAAAAAATAATTGTGAAAATGTGTGCAAATTTTATATAATATATATTTTAGTTTTTTTAAGCGAACATTTTTAACTCAAAACTTTGCTTCTGGGGGGTCCCTGGAACAACATATTTTGAGATGGGGGTCCACGGCCAAATACATATCATTTTGGAGGTCCTTGCCATGAAAACGTTTGAGAAGCACTGATATAGCAACATACTTTTTTTTTTTAAACTGTTATGATTTAGAAGACATGTGTAGAATCCCCCAGAAGCAAAGAATTGAGTTAAAAATTATCGCTTTAAAAAACATATATATTTAAAGATTTGCACAAATTCTTTTTTTTTAAAATAGCAGATCTACAAGCTCGTAGCGCGGCACTCGGTGCCGCGCTACGAGCTTGTACATCTGCTATTTTTGAATAGCCAAAGAAATCTAAAAATGACACAGATTCTTTCCCGGTCTAAATGGGTTAATATTTAGATTAAATTATATCTGAATTGCAGGGCATATACTCACTTGAGAACCTTTCTGGTTTGGCCCGAAGAAAAAAAAAGTCCAAGTTACAGCTTCCAGGCTGAAAGACTTGGAAGTATGTATATTCACATTTCTTGCACAGAGGTTCTTGTTATCTTAAACCAATCATGCGCTATGCTTGTGATCATTGCCCATTAATGATCGGAGACAGAGTCATCACTCTTCCGACAAAAACCCTGTGAGCTCAACAGTAGCTGAATTTATATAGTTGTGTGAGTGTGCATGTGTGTGTGTGTGTGTGTGTGTGTGTGTGTGTGTGTGTACATTACACAGTTAAACAGCTTAAACCCAGTGGTGGAAAAAAGCACTCACAGTTTTTTATTTAAGTAAAAGTATCAATACTGCAATGTAGAAATACTCTGTTACAAGTAAAAGTTTGGAATTCAACATTTACTTGAGTAAAAGTAAAAAATGATTCGTATCAAAATGTATTTAAAGTACCAAAAGTAGAATGTTTTCAAATGTATAACATGTATAAATATATTTTGAAAACAGCAGATCTACAAGCTCACAATGTGTTGCATCGCAACGCATTGTGAGCTTGTTGATCGGTTATATAGGGCTAAAGTGGTTAATGTATGTTTGTGATAATAATCTAAATCTACAAAGTAACTAGTAACTAAACCTTGTAAATAATTGTAGTGGAGTGAAAGTAAAATTTTTGCCTTTGAGATGTAGTGGAAGTAGAAGTAAAAGTATTGAAAATTGGAAATACTCCAGTGAAGTAAAAAATACCTTAAGCACAGTACTTGAGTAAATGTACTTAATTACTTCACACCACTGCTTAAACCATATACATATATACTTTGTTGAGCAGGGTCCCCCATTGGGGTCTATACTCCTAGGTCTGCTATTTTCGAATAACAGATCTAGGGAATAGGGAAGTGTCCCTGAGTATAATAGTTCACGTGGTTAATTCAATAAAACACATGCACGCACACAAACATAAGTCAATCCCCCTGCATTCACCAGCATCGAGTTGGTAGCTGTTAACCTGAAAGACACCTTTTAGTAAAAGTTTACTAATAAATTAACACGGGTAATTGCAGGTCAAATGCCCACACGTACGTGTGTGTGTGTGTGTGTGTGTGTGTGTGTGTGTGTGTGTGTGTGTGTGTGTGTGTGTGTGTGTGTGTGTGTGTGTGTGTGTGTGTGTGTGTGTGTGTGTGTGTGTGTGTGTGTGTGTGTGTGTGTGTGTGTGTGTGTGTGTGCCCTGACAGAGTAAATAAGCAAACAAGACTGTTTGTCAGGGAGAATACATTAACGGCATTGCTGTTCAACAGCCTTCACAAGTACCTGCTGTAAATCTATGTCCTGTGAAAGGGACAATTGGCAACGTTTAACCTCTTAAATCCTCTAGTCCAGGTTCGCAAACTTTTTTTGTGCCAAGAACCCCCAAACTGATATATATTTGGCCGCGGACCCCCATCTGAAAAGGTTTTGTGCCAGGGGACCTCCAGAAGCAAAGATTTGAGTGAAAAATTATCGATTAAAAAAAATAAATAACTTCAATGATTTGCAAAAAATATTCCAGATTTTTCAAAAATAGCAGATCTACAAGCTCGTAGTGCGGCACTCGGTGCCACGCTACGAGCTTGTATATCTGCTATTTTTGAATAGCCAAAGTTAAAGTGGTTAAAAAGATTGTGACGCAATATTAACTTATTTTGCTGGGGACCCCCTGGTACCCCCCCCCCAAGGACCCCTGGGCCCACTTTGAGAACCAATCCTCTAGTCTAACAATATTTTTCACTGCAGGGAATATGTTATTCCTTCAATACATGCCGGAAAGATTACTAGGAAGCTTGCCGAAAGTTTTTGAACGCCAAAACTACCGGCATACAAGATCAGGTCACGTATGGAACCACCCAGAAGCATGATGCTTTTCAATACCCTACCAATAACAACGTTTCCCCCCAATATTGTTCATGGCTACTTAATTTGATTTAAACAAGTCTTAATACACACATACATGCACAATGACAAAAAAACGGTATAAGGTGACGCACATTGTCTCCTCTGTGGCCCATGCAGGTTTTTTTCCTTTATTATTGTAATGGCTATTGAATGGGGCCAAGTAAACAAACACTTCATCCGTCGAGGTTGAAACAGTGGTGGGGGCCACGCCGCCGCTCAGAATTTCAATCTGTGAAATGTTAATCTCCTTTCATGGCCAGGCCTCCCTTGCTTTGTCCCTCGCCCTGGGACTCCCACTGAGTTCCATGACTTGATTTGAATAAGAGGGCAGGGACTTGGAAACCTCGGTTGGAGCATGATCGCTTTGGGAACACAATCAGAAGAGCTAGATACCCCCCCCAAAAAAATCTGCTTCCTGGTGTAATCGTGGTAATCTTTGCTCAGTGCTTCAATAACAGATGCCAGAAAAGCTCTTGAGTGTGTTGCCATGGGAATTGACATTCGCCTTCTTTTTGTCTCAGATTCACCGAAGCAATTCTAATTCCTAAAAATGACATCAACTTTCAGCCCCCCCCCTTGTAAGTGTACCAGGCGAATGGCCTCACTGTAGTGCCAGACCTGTCTTCACACTTTTGTTTTATCGCCGTGCAGGTGCAGGAGAATGGGTCTCACTCAAGCTGTTGTGAAGTGAAAACAAACAGCACAGGAGAAAAAAAAGCCCGGGAGTGCTATTAAGCCATTAAGACCAGGGAACGCATCTGTGTCATTTTAGATTTCTTTGGCTATTCAAAAGAAAGCTTGTAGATCTGCTATTTTTTTAAAAAATCGTGACATTTCGTGAAAATCTTTGAATATTATATATTTTTTTTAAAAGCGAACATTTGTAACTCAAATCTTTGCTTCTGGGGGTCCCTGGAACAACATATTTTGAGATGGGGGTCCACTGGCCAAATACATATCATTTTGGGGGCCCTTGACATTAAAAACGTTTGAGAACCATAGCAACATAGGTTTTTTCAAAAGACTGTAAGGATTTAGAAGACATTTTGTAGAATCGGCCTCAGGCCTTAATGGGTTAATTCCTTCGGTTGATTACAACCTGGGACACGTTGTTCAAAGGTAAGGATTACGTTTATGTTTGTGTCACAGATGGCACTTGTATTGGAAACGTACCGTGACTGTATAACAACAAGGAAATACTTCCTACCGATGCAAGTAAAGGACAACAAAGCCCAATCTATATTCATTCAGAGTCTGTGATATCATGTTTGTTCGGGGCCCACTCACTCTGGGAAAGACAGAACCGTTACAGGAACCTTTCCAAGCCCTGCTGTCACTCTGTCTTATTGATGCCTAGCTGTGCCACACAGTCTCTCCCCGCCACCAACCAACCCCACTGAGGGGACTTCTGGACGGATGTCCCCTGATTGATGTGACAGACAATTGGCTTGATGTTTGCACAACATCAAGCATCCCCCCAACACACACACACACACACACACACGCACGCACACACGCGCGCACACACGCGCACACACACACACACACACACACACACACACACACACACACACACACACACACACACACACACACACACACACACACATGCACGCACATTCACATCGCATCATTTTTCGTTGAAGCAAAACCAAGCACTGACTTCAGAGTGAGTCAGAGTTTTTGCCCCCACAGGCCAGCCATCAAAACCACCAGATTGATATGTTGATGGAAAAGTATTCCACGAGGGATATCGCACCGTAATGCATTCTGACTGAACTAAACGCTATCCCCGTCCCTCGCCGACCGGCAATGTTTGCACGCTAACGTATACACAAGCACCTAACCACATGGTTAGTTATGTTATGGATTCCTTGTTATTTTTCTATCAGTTTATTATGTTTTTTTAATTCCCCCCAGCTTTTTGTAAATTCCTGTGAGATGGTAAATGTTAGAGAAACTTTCACCAGTCACAGATATTATTCGCAAACTCTCAGACATTGCAAAAAGTTTTCCCAGCCAGCCGTTTGGCGGCATGTTATGTAAGGGTCAAATTTGAATGGCCATTATTCTTTAAAGGGATATTTCACTTTCAAAAAAACTTTTGGTCATTTTATCGTCTACTCAGGCCTTTGTGAGCCCCCCAGACAGTTTTTAAGTTGCTTGATTCAGTATTTAGATATTTAATATTCATTTTAACAGACACGCCCCCTTCCTATACAAACCCATTATAACTTCAAACTCCATTTTTAACATGTTAGATTCATCAAAAACACCCATCCTTGGTTCTGGTGACTCACCCTGCCCTCCTAATACGTAATTTTTTTTTTTTATTGTATTACATTTTTTTCATTTCCCCAAAAAAATATAAAAAATAAATGAAAAAAGTAATTGAAAAAACACGGCCCCCTCGCGTATTAGGGGGGCGGTATGAGTCACCAGAACCAAGGACGGGTGTTTTTGATGAATCTAACATGGTTAAAATGGAGTTTGAAGTTACAATGGGTTTGTATAGGAAGGGGGCGTGTCTGATTAAATGAATATCAAATGTATAAATATTGAATCAAGCAACTTAAAAACTGTCTGGGGGGTTCACATAGGCCTGAGTAGACGATAAAATGACCAAACGTTTTTTTGAAAGTGAAATATCCCTTTAAGTCAGATTTAGAAACCTTTTTGACTTAATCAAGGAACATGCATGTGCTACAACTTTGTGTACCACCTAAACTGTACAATCTACACCCATAAGGAGTGCCACAAATCCTCAAAAATGTATTGACCATCAGCTATGAACTACTTTCTATTTATTTGTAATTTCTTGTAGTTAAAAAAAAAATGGTATGACACATACCTTCTTCATTGGGCTTGAAACTGTCAATCTGATTTGATTTCCATTTACATGGAAACCTTTTGTTATTTTGTTTATATTTGACATATTTTGGTCTTTCTTATGAAGTGTAGCAGAATGTTCTAGTGCATGAAATGTGATATGAAAATAAAGTTTGGCTTGACCTGACCAACCAACTGTTGACTGTAGGTTGTGTTTCAGACGGAGGCGATTGATACAGTTGGTCCATCGTTGGACTCAATTGGACTCGATTTAGCTGGAAATCGATTTTGTCCCAATTTCAAGGCGCCTTTGCATACCACGTCATGTTCTTTTCACCACTGGTTCTCAAAGTGGGGTCCGGGGTCCCCCAGGGGTCCTAGAGGGGGTTCCAAGGGGTCCCCACTCCCTAGCAACACGAGGGACAGTCTAAACAATTAAGTTCTATTACATTTTTTGGGGCTAATTGAAAATAGCCGATCTACGTTGCGACGCAACTCTTTGTGAATCTTGACAAATCGGGCTCGAAATATTTTCAAATGGCAATTTGCTGGTCCTTGACATGAAAATGCTTGCAAACCACAGCTTTCCACTGTTGACCAAATGACCTAAACGTCAGACAGTAATGCCGTCAGTGGTATTCAGATGACGCCCCCCCCCCACTCCCTTGTCAGTGATGAATGGTTTAACTATCGTGTAACGTTTCTGGCGAGAGGTGACAGTTTAAAAAAAAACTCGTAGCTGTTGAAGCCATAACTGATTGTCAGAGCCATTGTGTGCACGTTGGTGTCACCGTGTCAAGTTCTTTCATTCAGCGTGTCAGGGGCCCCGGCGATGCGCTATTACAAGTTCTGTTATCTGCTGGAACCGAGCCACGGATGTGACAGTTCTCACAGCCTCTCCACACAGACAAGGCAGGCAGGAGGGCAGGCGCAGGGCCCACTGGTGTCACGAAGGGAGGCACATATCTGGAACAAAGGCAGAGGAATTGTACTGTATAAGCTCTCATTTATGCTCCGTCGCGATGCGGTGTCGCGCGGCCCGAGAAGAACGGCAGAGAACGGCAGACCTGTAAGCTCACCACGTGTCGCGGCTGGGACGGTCTGTGAGCTTATAGGTCGGCTATTCTTGGCGATAAAGTTAGTCCTTAGATCGGCGCCCCACCCCACTATGAATGTCAACCCGGTCAACAGTGTGGAATGGTGGGAAAGAATTTTAAGTGTTCATTGTGTACACAAAAAATGGGAGTCCCATACAGTACGTGTAGAAAAACACTTTCAATCTTTCAATCTGTTGATCTGTTTTAAAGGGATTCTTTTCATTCAGTGCATTGACCTTTCGTGGGCAACTTTACATGATCTGATGTTCAGTTTAGAGGACTTTTCTAGGACCAGTTACATATTGCAGACAGGTGCTCTTTTATGGCGGTTTTGAAGGAGGGTAAGGAGTTACACTTTTTGATATCTGTTGGAAGGGCATTCCACATTTTGGTGGCATAACAGTATAGAGCAAATTTGGTCTTATAAAAATACTCTCATTAAAATGTTTTAATTTAACTGCAAGTATACATTGGACACTAGTGGACTGTGTGTGTGCACTCGGGCCCATAATTATGCATTTTTATATGAAGTGTCTCCCTTTATGCGTGCGTGCGTGTGCGTGTGTGTGTGTGTGTGTGTGTGTGTGTGTGTGTGTGGTTTGTTCATCCATCCATGTATGTATGTATGTATGTATGTATGTATGTATGTATGTATGTATACGTATGCATGCATAATATTTGGAACTAGATGACATGAAAAACGATACAATAACAAAACACTTTTTTCATCCTGCAAATGTAGAATTTGAGTCTCTCAGTGAAAGATGGAGAACTTAAAAACATCTGCTGAAGTGAACCAAAGGGGTTAATTGAACAGTCTGTAAATACAGTGCAGTGTATGAATGGTGGTCAACTTTGTCCATAATACTTTCTGTTTTCCTCGTTCTCTCGTAATATCTTTATGGAGAGAGAGAGAGAGCTTTATTTGCATGGACAAGTGGTTCTGAGGGGGCAGGTTTTACTATTTATAGGGCAATTTCAAATGAAAAGCTCTTACATTAATGTGAAAATTATATGACACTGTTGGTATACTATAACCCATTATTCTTTTCCTGTTTAACTTTGTTTTCCTTTTCTCCTTTTTTCCATTTCTGAAACTATAATCAAATTTTCAGGCCCAGTTTTTTGTGACATTCCAACCAAGCCTCTCTTTCTTCCGTACAACTCATTGTTAATATAGTATTACTACTGCACTTAAATATAACTTTTAACGCAAATTAATGTCAGGTTTCTTAAAGTAATTGCCACTGTTTTGAGTTTATGTTGGATAACAACACGGTACAACATTGGTACAAACAGAATGTTTATTTTTTTCTCCCAATTTAGAAATGCTTTGAAACAGTCTTAATACTGTTTTGCACAGTTAATCAAAACAATCTAAACAGCTCTCAGAACTTGATCACGTGATCCCAAGATTTACTGCTCCATTCACTTCCTGGTTAACGTATCGCCTGTATCTCGCCTCCTGTGTTCTACTATGTATTTTTGATGAGACATGCTATTTTCAATGGCCTATAATGAGAGAACAGGTCGGCAATCACAGTGAAACCCCCCGTGATTAGCATCGATCAGGGGATCGATCATACTGGAGATAAATATTCTGTGACTACTTGAAAAGGTAAGAAAATCGCTGGCAGTGGATGATTTATTTATGTATTTATGCTGGCAGTGAATGAGTTAATAGCAAAGGGGACACGTTTTTGCAACACGTTAACAACAATGACACAGGAAAGAACAACAGTCTATTGTGCATGTCGTGGCTTCAGGCGAGCACATGTCCTTTTGATGTCTGAGCCCAGCTATCAGCAGATGTTGTCCAAATTGGATGGAATAGATGGCATAATAAGACAATAAAAAATAAGACCACGCGCGTATGAGCGCTGCCGAAATTGCTGACTCTCTCTGTGCCACCTGGGGCCTAGACTAGACCGATTGGCATAAACTGCTGAACGCACTGGATTAAAAGGACCAAAAATCCAAGGTTTTCTTAATAACCCATTAAGGTTACGATTCTACAAAATGTCTTCTAAATCGATACAGTTTTCTGAAAAACTGTTGCTATATCAGTGGTTCTTTTTCATGTCAAGGACCTCCAAATGTATATGTATTTGGCCGCCGACCCCCATCCGAAAATGTTTTGTTCCAGGGACCCCCAGAAGCAAAGATTTCAGTTTACAATTTTTGCTTTAGAAATATGTATATTCAAAGATTTGCAAAAAAAATCACGATTTTTCAAAAATAGCAGATATACAAGCTCATAGCGCGGCACTCAGTGCCGCGCTATGAGCTTGTATATCTGCTATTTTTGAATAGCCAAGGTATAAAATAATGGTTTAAGTGGTTACACAGATATGCGTTCCCGGTTGTAATGGGTTAACACAGCGAAAACAAGGACATTTGGCATTGCGGTTGTGCACCACCGCTACAGGGCTCACCAGCTGGTTCTGGCGTAATTAGACCAGAGGCATGGACTCACTGCCCATTAGTTTGTCCAGATGGACGCCTGGCGTATGTATGGGTCCATCCAAAGACTTAATTCCTCGCCCCCCAGTTATCGGCCATTGATTGATATGAGGAAAGTTCAGGCCTTTGAAAATCTGGTCTTCAGACTAGCACTCACTGAATCCAGTTTTTATGCAGGGCACACAACTCGGACAGTGAGACGTTATACATGCCGGGCGCCAATCAGAGACGCACAAATGCAGGCATTAGTCAATGAGGAAGTATGCAGGTACGTTGAGTGATACAAAACAAGCGCTCCCCGGGCCCTGACACTATAGCTCGTCCCGCCAGAGAAGAAGTGACGGCTTAAGTTTTCTTCTGTGTGTTTGGGTGTTTTTGTTTTGGATGTTTTCTGTGGATACTCGTTGAATTACCCAAAAGATGAAACATATACATATTCATAGATTCAGGGATAATAAATGAGGGCAAAGACAGAGCAAAGATAAAAGGCACTGTAAAGTTCCTTTGGAGATGTTTTTTTGGGGGGAGAAAAATAGTTGACATGTACATTTATTGCTAGAAAAAAGTTAGCTAAGCTGTTTTACTCGCCGTCCAATGCCATTGAATCAAAGCATTTTTTTGTCTACGTGAAAAACAAAAAGCAGCATATATAGGATCTTCCATCTTAGGATGACAAGAGCCCTTTTGTGCTGACAAGATATAGAAGAGGGGAAAGACGAGTTAGAAAGACGTGTAGCACATGGGTTGCAAGTTGTGTCGAACTCAATCAATAAAATACGAAGCTATTGAGTTACATGACATGAATTCCAATTTCTTAACCCTGATGTGCCAAAAAACAACTGGAATTGGTATTGATGCCTTAGGAAACAAAAGTGTTGGACCAAAGCTCTCAGTGCTGGATCTCACCACTCATAGAACTATGAAAGATGGCTCAAAGTCCCAAGGGAAATCTTTCTGAAGCTTTCTGAAACGTATGTTTCTATATCAGTGGTGCTCAAACCTTTCCATGTCAAGGACCCCCAAAATGATATGTATTTGGCCGCCGACCCCACCCCCAAATATTTTGTTCCAGGGACCCCCCAGAAGCGAAAATTTGAGTAAAACGTGTTCACTTTTAAGAATCTATTATGTTCAAAGATGTGCACAAATGTACACGATTATCCAAAAATAGCAGATCTACAAGCTCAAGCTTGTAGATCTGCTATTTTTGAATAGCCAAAGTATAAAATAATGGTTAAAGCGGTTAAAATCTAAAATGACACAGATTCTTTCCTGGTTTTAATGGGTTGAATAATATTGTTCTTGCTCTCCTTGAACGAATGAGGAAGGAAATGGTATCAAGAAGAGAGATGAGGGCAGATGTAGGCCATGGGTGGAGAGGATGCTTAATCAAAGTGCTATTGTCGGGTTCGAGAACAACAACAGCCACAACACTGATCCTAATTACTGTCATACGCACCTCCTTACTGTGGAGAATACAGAGATGATGTGGGTATTATTGCAGGACTCATTTGAACACGGTTCACATTCTTAGTAGTCTAATTAATGACTAACGCCGTGAAAGTGTGCCCTGTTACTGAGCTGAATTGAACTAAGCATGCAACGTAGAAATGTGTACCATTATGTGAAGCTCATTACAGCGCGCAAATCCCAGGCAGTCTACTCCCTATTAATTAGCCATCAATGCATCCATGGTAATGCTCCCTCCTACCCTAAGGAACTCCTAAAACCACAAACCTCCACTCACAACTTCGGCTCTGACCCATATTTTTTTTATATCAATATTTTACCCTGATTGTAGTACTTTGAGATTTGTTTCAATTGTAGTGCATTATAAATAAAACTCTATTATTATTATCATTATTACTGCCATGACAACTGTATTTCCCCCAATGGGATCTCTTTTTGTCTGTCTGTCTGTCTGTCTGTCTGTCTGTCTGTCTGTCTGTCTGTCTGTCTGTCTGTCTGTCTGTCTGTCTGTCTGTCTAATATACAGAATATCTAATCCATTCCTATGTGGAGAACATTGGAACATCAGGTATACTTTGTTGACACCAGTCACATCCCGTTTTTGTCAATGTCAGTCTCAGCCAAAGTCACTCCAAAAAGCCTGGAGTGCCAGCAAGGAGTAGCAAACAAAAAACGTCCTCTTCTACAATTCATTAACCCTTTCAGACCGAGAACGCATCTGTGTCATTTTAAGATTTCTTTGGCTATTTTTTGAAAAATCGTGAAAATGTGTGCAAATCTTTGAATATCTGTTTTTCCATAGCGAACATTTTTAACTCAACTTCTGGGGGAAACAAAATATGAATATAATAATATCCCTGGAACAAAATATTTTTAGATGGGGGTCCGCGGCCAAAATCATTTTGGGGGTCCTTGACATGAAAAAGTTTGAGAACCACTGATTATAACAACATAATTATTTTTCAAAAAACTGTTAGGATTTAGAAGACATTTGTAGAATCCCCAGAAGCAAAGATTTGAGTTAAAAATGTTAGCTTTAAAAAATATATATATATTCAAAGATTTGCAAAAATTTTCACGATTAAAAAAAAATAGCAGATTGAATGCCGTGCTATGAGCTTGTAGATCAGCTATTTTTGAATATCCAAAGAAATCTTAAAATGACACAGATGCGTTCTCGGTCTTAATGGGTTAAGCAACCGCTCCAAGAGCAGGGAGAGAGGTTTCCCGCTAGTTTTGATCAGCAAACAGCCAAATGAATACGCTGTTAAACAACCAGCCGTCCAAACCAGGACCACCGTGGCTAACGTCATTATGTCTCTGTCCAACGCCCGTCTGACAGAAGAAAACACCACCGGCCTCCCCGTTCTGAAAGAACCCCTTGTGGGGGATTTTATTTTTTAACCATACACAGAATGATCTTGATCAGACTTGGACTTCATCCCGGAAAGTGGTGTGAGTTAATAGACTCTCTTTCTCCACTGAATAATGCTTTGAATTTGGAACACGGGTGCCTTTAAGAGGACTTTATTTCCATCGCTACATGCGGTGAAAGAGTGAGCCAATGAATCTGCTGTCATCTAGGGCCAGTGCTCCTGAGCCCATAAAGAGACAGTAAAATATATAAATGAATTAAAAAAAAGCAGGGAATCCCAGAAGTACACAAAATAATGCCTGGAATGCTGATAAAATCCCAAGGGTATAGCAGGATGGCCTCGTGTTTACCAGACCGCCATAAGCCGAAGAGGACAGAATTGATCCCCACTGGACCTAGAGTTTTCCGACCGTGTCTCCTTGAGAAAGACACCCAACCCCTAGCCTGTTCACTCACTGCAAACTGCATTATGCTGCTGTATGCTGTGAAACCTGCAAAAAAATAAGCATTAGTCATGTTTTCATTCTTTTTAGGAACCACTGCAACCAGTGTTGCCAGATCTGCTTATTATGATTTCCCCCCCAAGATTTTATTTGAAAATAGCTGATCTACAAGCTCACAACGCGTCGCTTGTGAGCTTGTAGATCTGCTACATAAGCTGATACATATGTTTAAAGTGCTCATGTGGCCCATAGTCGCTTCTTTTGGGCTTGTTTTCCTAGACCTGGTTGCTTGTTTCTCTCACAGAATCTGGCAACACTGACTGTAACCTGGCACTATTTTGGACATGTCAGGCAAAACTTCTCAAAAATCTTCGAATAAATAAATAGCAGAACTACAAGCTCACAACGTGCTCAGAACTTGTAGATGGCTATTTACAATGTTTTACGACTTGGCTCTGCAGAAGGCTAGCCGTAGGCTATATAACTGTGTGTGTTTGTGCATGTGTGGGTGCATGTGTGTGGCCGTGTGCCTGTCCTGCAAGAGCTAATCTTGCAAACCGCTGGACTAATCACAAATGTTTTTGTGCACAGAATTACACCTCCACTCATTTTCTTTTCACATACGTTTTTAAAATATTTAACATTCATTTTATAATGGAAGTGAATGGGGCTCCGATCGGACTGAAACTTATTTTTGTTTTGTTACAGAAGTAATGTTTTCAGGCTTTTCTTGCTTTTATTCATACTGTAGTTCACAGTGTAGAGAGACAGGAAACAGGGAGAGAGTGACATGTAGCAAAGGTCCGCTGGGCCCAGGAATCGAACCCGAGTGTTGCTGTCAGCTATCTGAGCCTATATGGTTGGCACCCCGATCGGGCTGAATGAATAGGGCATGAGTGGTTAAAGAGTCTACACCATGAAAATCACTTTTTTCTTGGTTTTTTGTATTTTTTGGGGTCCCCAGTGTCTCTTGTACCCCAAAAAATGTTTTTTTTTTAATTTCAGTCATTCCTTCTCATTTCATGGATTTCCAGAATGGGCGTGTCTGAACAGGCGATCTCAGAATGGCAATGTTTATGAGGTCATAAACATTTTTGATGGCAAACCCAATGTTAAATGAAAAGTGCCCGAATCGCTCCGAAACTTTTTCTACCCCCCCTAAGTGGGGGTCTACGAACAAATACTTCGGGCTCGGATTTTGGCTCCGCCCCCCGGAAGTGGGTGAAACAGGCACCTCAAACACTTGGTGGAATTGTTCAAAAATGTTCAAAGTGTTTTTTTTCCGATTTTGTATTTTTCTTAGATGCTTCTTTTTATGCAGAATTTTTCCATTTCTTTTTTTTTTTTTAATATATATTTTTTTATTAACAGAATTTTGTATTAACAGAATTGCTCAGTAGCCCCCCCCTGCCCAAGAGGACGTTTTGGTATTGCAGCTGAAAGTGCTGTATAAGCCAGAGACAATTGACTTGGGATGAGTATATCTGAGTGATGATTTAGGCTCAAACCTTTTGAAAAAGGTTTGAGGGACATACACCATATGATATTAAATATCAAATATATTTTTTTAATTCATGGTGTAGCTCCTTTAATGTAAAGTGTCCAGCTCACATTCACTTGCGGTAGCACGGTTCATCATTTGTTTCTATACAGCATGGAGAGTGTTTCAGCTCGTCTGTCTTGACCTCTAAACCGAACCTCTTGAGTAAGAAGAACCCTTCCTCCAGTCCACACCGAGGTCACATAGCAGGTGCAAAAAATGCCTCTGGAGAGGAAAAAAAAAGCCCTGTATAGTTTCCATCAGGAAATCAATAAAACATTTTTTCTCACTTTCACAGCAGAGGAAAGATATGAATAAATTAAGGTGTATAGGTATGAATGAAAAAAAATGCTGTGCATTTCCAGTCGTCCTAGATAGATGACTGTTTCATACTAAAGAAGAATAACACTTCGAAATGTTCGACCGTTATGGTAATGTTGTTTACCAGACGACACCCGGATGCAGAGCACATTTATTCCAGCTATTTTTAATTCAAGCATTCAGAAGAATTTGGTTTCAAAACCCATCTTTCTTTTCTTGTCTCGCGTCCGTTTTCCCAACGACATTTTATACACTGCGTCGTGTCCCCCCTCTCCGGGCTCCGGTGCTTCTCTGCCCGAGCATGTCCACATGCCTCACATGACTGTATACGCGCCACCTGTTGAACTGGCGGGGTGGCTAATTCTAGTAGCAAAGTTAAAAGACACATGTGTGGGTGTCTCTCTCCCGTTTGACAGACCCAACCAATTATACACCAACTGCCAACCACCACCAACCTCCTCCTCATGCCCTTCCTCCACCCAAAGACGCCCCCCACCCCCTATAACCCCCACCCGTAACCCCCTCCTTGTGCCCCCAGCCGGCTGCCTGTTTATGGCAGCTTCTGCTTGATTGATGGAGGAGCCCCACTATGGGTTAATTTACACTTGTGAATAATGCATAGGGTGATGCCACCACTCCATTCTGTATTTCACCATGGGGTGAGGCTTCTTCTTTGCACGGCACGAATCAAGACATTCCCCCCTTTTCAACACTTCTTCTTCTCAAAGATAACATTGCAAGAGGAGGCGGGCGGAGGGTTATTTTTAGACGGGTGGCAGTTAAAGTGGTTATTTTGTTCATTTCCCTTATTCATTATTGAGCTTCCCGGGGCGTGGTAAATAACATGAATTACTAACGTATACACATTCTCAGGAAAGTCTACATTCTGAGAGACGTTCCCTCAAAAGATGTTGCTCTTTCTTGTTTGCGTTGACAGTTCCAGCGGAGCCGTCGACGCTGGCACGACCGCTCTCCATAATAATCAGAAGAACCTTCTGCCGCGGTGCCGTGAGTGAACCAACGTGCATGCATGCCTCTGTGACAGTGTCTCGGTTTTCACGGGGCCGCCTGTTGGAGGAGAAGCGGCTTTCATATGAACTCTGCCTGGCCCCAGAAGTCTGGCATCGCTCAGCTATCATTTACAGTGGATCCCCACAAAAAAATACACTGCAGCATTTTTAGCAGGGCAAGTTCAAAGTAAACATTAACCACTTGAACCCTAGCGTCCCAGTTCTAGGGGCAAAACATTGACGATCTACGAGCTCACAGCGCACCGCGGCGCGACGCGTTGTGAGCTTGTAGATCGGATATTTCCGGCCAAGATATTTAGAGTATACAGGAGGGGGGCCTAGTGTAGGGCCCTGGGGGACTCCAGTCAACCAAGTACATAGGGTTTAAGTGGTTAGATTCAGACGTTAAACATTTCCACTATTATTGATTGCTGTGGGTCTCCCGACCCCACCGCATGACACATGGACCATACGAAGGTGGAACAGTGTATACAATCGCACGGTAAACAAAGATGAATCACCCCGGGAGGACATTCCTTGGGAAAAGGGGCGGTGCCTGAAATCGCCGCTCCCCCTCCCCTCCCCCCCTCCCTCCACGCGCCCCACGCTCATCTTTGATCTGAGACCTGGGCAGGGAAGGGTCACCGAGCGAAGACAGGCCCTGTGAACGGACAGCGCTCGATGATTGATAGCGCCTTTGGCTAGACAGAGACGCAGGGACACACCCCTGAAAGGACAACATGTGCCACTCCCTTTACTTGGTGAGGTAGTATAGCCCCCCTGCCAATTCTGTCCCCCTCAACTATTTTGCATCTCCATTTTTCATAAAATGACAATTGTGCCGCTCAGCATTTTCTCCCCGTGCTCGTCCTGACTTCAGCTCTTCCCCTATGGGAGATGTTCATCCCAGTGTCCACGTACACACAAATGTAAAAGAAAGTCCTCTGAGTAAAGTGAGCCCCATGCTGGACACAAAAGGAAAAGGAGGTACTGCCCCAGTGTTTTTAAAGTGGGGGCCCAGAGCCCCCAACTGGGCCACTATGAGGGGGGGGGGGGGCAATTTGGGGGGGGGGGGGGGGGCAATTTGAAAGGAGAGGGAAATGAAAATACATAATAAATGAATATATTTTTTACTCAAATTCAATTCATTAGATGATTGTGAAATGTTATTGCCATTTGACAATGGGGGCCACAACCAGGGGTAATGGCTATTTGGGGCTTCTTGACATTTTGGGAACACATGTACCGCCCCACATTTAAATATTGTGACACATCTGTGCGGTGGGTGCTTTTTTTTTTGCAGCTGTGTAACCTGTAAATCTGATGCAAGGCTTATACAGAAGTTAACACAACCATTTTCAAGAAGTGACATTTTCATTTAAGATCTCAGATTAACCTTTTATTGGTGGCAGATGTGAAAATTGGCAGTGATTCCAACAATATGAAAACATGCCAAACCTTAAAAGGTGGCAATTCGGATAAAGACTGCTGTAAAATGGCAACACACACACACACACACACACACACACACACACACACACACACACACACACACGCGCGCGCACACACGCACACGCACACGCACACGCACACTCAGATGCACACACACACACGCGCACCCGCACACACACGCACACGCACACGCACACGCACACGCGCACACACACACACACACACACACACACACACAGAGAGAGAGAGACAACACAAAAAAAAACCTTATGATCAATTTATTGGCATTAATAATTGAACCCTTCTGAGTGAGAAAGGGGTTGGCATGCCAACATGATGGGTTTTTGACAACAAACAAGAGTGCTTTGGTACCAGCTGAAACTGTCAATCTCGCTGCAACGGGTGTGTTTATTGTCTGCCTGAAAAGAAACCAATCATCCGCCTGCCGATGCGTCGTTACAGTCTGGCTATCTATTGACATCCCTCATAAATCAGAAGGCATTGGACAGCTGCTATTTTTACACCCACTGACACAAGCAGATAGCCCAGAGGCCACGCATCCTGGAGTGTCTATTGACTTGGCAGCCGGTGGAAAGTAACTAAGTACATTTACTCACGTACTGTAATTTAGTACAATTTTTAGGTATACTTTTACTTTACTGGAGTATTTCCAATTGTCTATACTTTTACTCCACTACAATTATTTGAAAACTTTAGTTACTAGTTACTTTGCAGCTATAAATTATTACATTATAAAACATACATTAACCACTTCAGCCCTAGAAATACCTAGGCTATTTGAAAATAGACGATCTACAATCTTGTAGATCTGCTATTTTCAAACATTTTAGTACTTTAACTTTTGGTACTTTAAGTATATTTTGATACTGATACTTTTGTACTTTTACTCAAGTAAACTTTTACTTCTACATTGCAGTATTGATACTTTTACTTAAGTAAAATATTTGAGTACTTTTTCCACCACTGGTGGAAAGTAACATTTACTCAAGTACTGTACTTGAACAAATGAGAAAAAGAACATGGGTAAATTTTTTAACAGATTACAGATTTTGTCCAAAAATCTTTCAAATCTGTACACAGTATCTCTACATAGTCATTAAACGAAACGGGTCTTTCCGATTTGTCATCCTGATAAGCTAAAAATTGCTTCCAAAGTTTGCAAGAGTGCTCCGTTTTGAACAAAATGCCTCAAATCATGAACACAGCTGGCAATTTCCATGAAATTTTGCACGCACATTCCCACTATGCCGAGGAAGAAATGCCTTGCCTCATGGTGGCGCTATATCAGGCCAAAGTGTGTTTTACCTGCACCGATCTGTGTATGTGCACTCCCTAGAGGCCAAGGAAAAAACCTTTGCCCTGCATTATTCACATCTGCCTTTTACAGCGCCACCAGGAGGCCGACTTATGTAAAACACATTTTCGGATATTACTCCTTCAGATTTTATCCAAATTTCACGCAAATTGGTACACATGATCATCAAATTAGTCATGTGATCAAGACGGATCTGCTTGATTTTTCATATTCCATCCTGATTGGCTAAGATTGACATCTAAAGTGGAGTGGCCCGTTATGAACAAAATGCCGCAATTGCAGTAAAACCTTTCACACTGTTTGCACTACGTTGAGGAACAAATGCCACCCTTTCAACATTGCCCTATTATAGCGAAACCAGGAGGCCGATTTTTGCAAAACACATTTTGGGATAATGCTTCTTCAGATTTTTTTCCACATTTTTTTATACCACAATTTTTGTAACCCATTTTTTCACCCAGTGCCAATTGCCTAAGATACTCTCCCTCTGCCCCGAACTGAGCTCATGTTTCCTTCAAGTCATGAGGAGTGAGCAGGCCGCTTCTTATCATCTAACAGGGGGGAGTTTCCCGGGTTGTACGTAACGCGTGGAAGGAGCACGTCATTCCAACCAGTTTCTTTCCCCTCCATCAGGCGCCCCGGCTGACCAGGGGGAGGCAGTATAGAGACCAGGATTACTGATAACATGCAAACTCCACACAGAAAGGCCCTCATCTGTATTATTTTGCAGCGTTTATGTGTCCGCTCCGTCCGTCCGTCCGTCCGTCCGTCCGTCCGTCCGTCCGTCCGTCCGTCCATGGTCGACGGATCAATACCAAGTTCCTTGTACTCGCTGCCAGTGGATGAATATCTTCAACATCCACTAGGGGTGTGATGACAGCAAACACACTCATATTATTTGTTTTGTTTGTCGGTAGTCATGGCTGCCAGTTCCCACCTGATGTCATGTGGGAGTTCAGACTGCTCCAGACCGTACTGAATAACTGCTAGCTTACATAACGTCCTAAGACTAGGACGTAAGTCTAAGATATACAGGTCACCAGAGGGTGCGTCGTCTTCTTTGCCTCCTCCACAGAGGATGATACGATCTCCCACCATGCAACAGGACATACTATACCCTGGACTCGGTCCTTTCCCCTTGGGCTCAACCTTCTTCCAGGAGAAGGTCTCTGGATTCAATTTCCACAGATCATTGAAGTACTCAAGGTAGCTGTAATCACCATATACATACAGCTCTCCATTGTAGGTAAAGGCTGAATGATCCAAGCGTCTTTCTGAAAGAAGCGGTGTAGAAGGTGTGTTCAGCCAGCAGTTGGTGTCTGTGTCAAACACTCTGATGCTGTTCCCTCGTAGACCCCCAAATACAAACATCTTTGTCCCGATGATGGTGGCAGAGTGACTTGATGAAACAGGTGGTGGAGTTCCTCTGGTGTTAATTAAAGACCAGACCATTGTGCTGGTGTCCAACTTGTGGATGTCATTAGTGTGTCCAGTCTGTGGGATCCATCCTCCATGGATAAACATGACCTTCCCCAAGACACAGGCTGAGTGGTAAAACCTCGCCTCTGGAACAGTCCCAGACACCTTGGGTTCGAACCATCTGTGGGTGTCGACATCAAATGCATAAAGCATGTTGCAGTAACGTGACCCTCCGCAGATGTAGATGGTATCTTCTATCAGTACAACTGTGTGGCTCGCACGTCCGAAGATGAATCTCATATCAAAGTGACGTTCTACTCTCACTTTGATAGGCAACTTCCTCCAGCGCAAAGACACTGTGTTGAAAACATGCACATCAATCTGATCCCTTTTGTTCTTGTTACTGTCGGACCCTCCAATGTAGAACACTTTGTGTCCCACTGTGACACAAGGAGTAATAGGATGTCCTCTTAAAAGTCCTCCTTCCAGATGTACAGTCCACCTCAGCATTTCACACATGAAGTCAAAGTCTGATTAAAGATGAAGATTGCTCAGCTACCACTTATAGAAGCATAGTGGCCTCCAGGTGCTGACGTCACATTGATGACATCATCTTGTCAAATATGGTTCTACCCGGCCTGGGGGAGACCGGCTGACCTCCACCAGGCTGTTTCTAGTTTTCTCTCTTTCATTTCCTTTGTACTGATGTACGGTATATTTACTATATATTAATATTGTGCCTTGTTTTGCTTTGTTTTGTCTTCTCTGTTTCGATGTTGTGTTTCGTGTTGTCTTTGCAGTCGACATGACTGCATCACTGTGGTGTCCACATGAAAAAAAAATACTGTACTCGAGAACTGTACAATGTTGAGGTATAGTTTTCTTCTACTTGAGTATTTCCATTTTCCCGATACTATACACAAATGTTGTAGGCTCCACTACAATTATTTGAAAACTTTAGTTACACGATCCTTTCAGATTTAGATTATTATTACAAAACATACATTTAAAATACAATTATGCCTATTTTATACTATATATATATATATAAATTGCAGAGACCAAAAAAAAAAAACTTTTAAAATGGGATTTTGAATACAGGACTGAGTCCTGTATACAGAGTATTTCTATATTATGGTATCAGTACTTTTACTTAAGTAATAAAACGAATCGGAGTAGGCTACTTCTTTCACAACTGTTATGATGTTATACTGTGAGGAAGAGAGCAACACAGTTCAATTCAATCTTTATTTCAGACTCAGGGTCCATACAACAGATGACAATCACACAGTAAAAACAATAAAATAATAAAAAGAAAAAAAAACACATAAAAAAACAGTCCAACTACAGCTGTTCAAAGTCAGTAGAGGCTGTTACGCCAATGTCTCCATATCATGGAAGAGAACCGAGTAGAACTCTTGACAGGGTTAATTAAAATCTTAATAACATGATTTTCAGACTTTTCAAGACGACATATGAATTTGTACATTACATTTCTTAACAGGGCTTGACAGGTAGGTACCCCCAGGTTTACAAACAACTGGCTGGCACTGTGCCATCTTGGTACCCTCACTAGCAACCGTAGAGCATCATTATATGCAACTTTTAGTTTTCGCATGCTGCTAGCTTTGTAGTTACTCCATAAGTGAGCCGTATACAATGGTGTACAGAAGGCTTTAAAGAGTGATACCTTGACATGTACAGAGCATTTGTGAAATTTCCGCATTAGTATGTTTGCCTGGGCATACAATTTGCATCTTTGTCTATGGATGTCTTTGTCATCAGAGAGATCATCGGATATACAGTGTCCAAGGTACTTAATCTCACTGCACACAAGTAGTATGTTGCTACTGAGGATAAAATTAGGAAATACTGCCTTTTTTATCATCTTTACTTCGTACAAACATGATGCTACTCTTCTTGGCATTATACTTAATATTAAAATCAATGCCATACTGGGAGCAAACCCTGAGAAGCTGTTGTAAGCCTGCACTGTACGGGGAAAAGATAATTAAATCATCCACATCCAGTTTTACACTGGTTCAGTTTCCTAGACAGACCATCCATGTATAAATTAAATAATAGAGGAGATAAAATCCCCCCTTGCTTAACACCATTACCAACATAGAAATGTTCGGACACAGTACCTCCCCACTTCACCTGCATAGTCTGATGTGCATACCAAAAGGCTAGTATCCTTATAATGTACTTGGGTACCCCTCTTTGGCACATTTTGTCAAATAATTTGAAATGATTCAACCGGTCAAATGCTCTAGAAGCATCAATAAAACACAGAAACATGGTGGAATTCTGGCTTCTATATTTTGCTATAATGTCCTTTAAAGCAAAAATACACATATCAGTGCCGTGTTTCCTTTTAAAACCAAACTGGTTGTCAGCTGTGGTAATATACCTATCCAGTCTGTCCAACAGGATTTTCTCCAATACTTTGGAGAGAATACTAGCTAAAGCAATGGGTCTGTAATTATCAATGCTATTTATTTTCCCAGCTTTGTCCTTAATAACTGGCACAAGTAGTACAGATAACATGGAATCTGGTAAGATACCATGGTTAAGGAAACCAGTAATACATAGAGCAAGCATAGGAGCAAGCTTCAGACTGGCATATTTTAAGTGTTCAGCTGAGATGTGATCCGGGCCACAAGCCTTGTTATTTTCTAGCTTCATTATAGTGTTGTAGACTTCCTCAGCTCTAACTGTCACATTTTCAGTGGAGTCAACCTTTTCCACCAGAAAAGAGTCACTCTTAACACAGTTGAACAACTCATAATAGTGTTGCCGCCACAGTTCTGCAATGTTGCCAGACCCACACACACCTTCAATGGAGGACGGTAAGGGAGTTTTACTACTGTTTAAGGTTTTGACCTCTTGCCAGAAATCAAAACAGCTGTTGTTGCGCAGCTTTCTGGCAAGTGAGTCAGCCCTCATTGTGTCATCATTTTTTTTAATGAAACGGACAGCATACTTGTATTTGGCGTTAGTGGCCTGTTTCTGTTCAAACACAGACCCCTGTCTTGGCCTACCTGATTCTGACCATACTTTAAAAGCATCTCTAGCAGCAGTGTGTAGCTCAGTCACATATTCATTCCAACCAGGTTTTATACTGAACTCCTTTTTCTTACCCTTGTAAAGACCCTTACTTGAGGCATTTAAAACATTTATGATAAAATCATAAGTAGAGCATAAATCTCTACCATGATGCACATTTTTACAATTGATGTCACTGCACTGCAAGGCTTCTCTTGGAAGTCTAACAGAGTCTAATGATTTGTCTGTGAGTGAGGTATAGTGGTTAATATCCTTCTCACTTAGCTTGGTCCAATCCAGCCTCCCTGTGTATGTTTTATTATCATCCACAGCTATAGCTGGGATATTTTCAACATTTAGGGTCATTATAATCGGGATATGATCTGTGGTGGCCATATCATAGCAGATAGTTATGTTATCCAGAGAAGCATGTGCATCAGCTGTGCATATACAGTGGTCTAGCCATGACACTGTATGCCATGCTTCACTAATATATGTATAGCTTTTCTCAGGTAATAGTGATTTACTTGTCAATATAAGATTATTATCATTACAATATTGCAGTAAACATTTTCCAAACAGAGATTTATCATCCGATATATCAGCATTCAGGTCACCAACGACATAGACACAGGTTGTGGCATTGTCCTTGATGAATGCATTAATAAATGCCAATCTATTGCGATATTCATCTTCATTTTGATATGATTCATAAGGTGTGTATATATTTACAATAATAAATGACCTATTTTCATACTTGATCTCTATTCCAATGGCGGAGTTTACCTCTAGTCTAATCACTGTAACCACTGTTCCAGAGAATCGCCACACCACCTGGTATTCTACCGTGTGCTATTCTATCACAGAGGTCAGTAGTAGACTCTCCAACTCCATGAAAGTTAGCATGCAGTGAATTCAGCCTTTCTAGGTCTTGTTTAGGTAGGATAAGGATAAGGATAATTCCTTTTAACAGGTCGTTCATGAAAGTCCTTGCGGTCTTGTTTCCAATGAGAACCTGTGAGCAATTGGGGTTAAGAGTCTTGCTCAGGGACAAATTTCATATCATTGGCACATATGCTGGGATAGCCTGGAATCGAACCTGGGGCAACCAGGGCCAGCTGGTTCCCTAGGCGGGCTCACTAACCACTCAGCTATGGCCGCCCTGTAACCCGGTAACCATGTCTCTTGTAAGCACAGAATGTCACATTCCTCCAATAGTTTGTCCACAACCAGCCGCCTCGCTTTGTCACCAGCACTGTGCCCCACACGTAGGCCCCGTGTGTTATAAGACACCACCCGCATCATACTGTTTATGCACTACGGGCATTTTCATCCGTAGATGACTGATCCCCGTGTTGTACAGGAGCGAACGTATTATTTATATAATTCGTTGCAGTGTTTTCACCTATAAGCGACCCACTGGTAGCTGGCCGTCTTGGCTCATAATATCTTCTCACATAGATGCCTGCTGGCCACAGCACTGGGTCATACATTTCAGCCACTTCATTACATTCAGCAGTGATGTGAAATGAGCTGAATCTACTCTGATGATGCGACTCAATCTTCCGACAAGTAACTGTTCGGTTAAGTTTCTCTTTCAGATACACAGCTAGCATGTTAGCTTCCAATTGTGGGGCGAACTTAGTGGCAAACACACTCACCCTCTTCGTGTTTATGACATGTATGCCAGAACTCAAAGGGCCAGTTCCAACAATACCTGGCGTCTTCTTCCTCTCCCGTTTCTGTGGTGCTTGCATTCCACGTTGCCGTGCAGCTGTCGTTTGCTCTGGTGTCGCCTTGTTGCGTCGGTGTCCTGCCTTTACGACCCGGGACCATAGGGGAGACAGTGACAACATTACTATTATTTCTCAGGACATCCACTTACATTATGCACACCCACACTCACAAATACATGTACACGCACACGCACACGCACACGCACACGCACACGCACACACACACACACACACACACACACACACACACACACGCGTGCGCGTGCGCGTGCGCGCGCACAGCAATGCTGCTGGTATACATTATTCCATCCTCTTACACATTCTTTGGGATTCTGGGCCCCAGCTGCGATGACACGCCACTCTCTCCTGTTTTTTTCCCCCGCACACTCTCTCTCCTCATCTGTCAACAAGCCATATCCCTTCATTACCCCAAGCTGGGGGAAATCTGGGGTAAAGCGAGATGTCTTCCATCTGTCCACAGGCATTATGCCTCCCATTAGGTGGGACATCTTCATTTCCATCCAGCAGGAAGAGAGAGGGGAGGCTGAGAGAAGCCGCCATGTTATAGGCCCCGGCTGGAGGAGACGTGGCGTGAGCTTGATGGAGAGAGACAACAGACTGTCAGGTGTCCCCGCTCTCGTCTGCTCGTACCCGCGCCCCCATCCGTTTTCATTAGCCCGTTAAAACCGGGGGAAGCGTCCATGTCATTTTAGATGTTTTGCTATATATAGTATCTATGTAGCAACATAAGTTTTTCATAAAACTCTTAGGATTTAGAACAGTGGTTTGGAACTGTGGTTCTCAAAAATAGCAGATCTGCAAGCTCACAGACGCGCTGTGAGCTTGTATATCTGTTTTTTTTTTTACATTTTTGAAAAGTCTTGAAAGTGTTGTAATCTTGAAAAATGTAATCAATTAAAAATAATTTGAACACAAATCTTCTCTTCTGGGGGTCCCTGCTGGCACAAAAAAAAATTCAGATGGGGGGAGGGGGTCCGCGGCCAAATACATATACATTTTGGGGGTCCCTTGTCACGGAGACCACTGATCTGGAAAAAAATTGTATAGAATCGGAGAAATAATAGAAGTCCGCACACTGTAACTTTACAAGAAGCATTCCAGTCAAGGCTTTATTTGTAGATTAATGTTTCGACACGAGGTCTTCTTCAGAAAGAATTTGTATAGAATCGGCCTTCAGGTCTTAATGGGTTAGGCACGTCAAGAAACGTGCGGCACATTTTATCTTTTTATCTAGTCGGGCTTCCGTGCGTAATTTTTTGCTCCAAATGCAAGGGGCCCGACCAGTGGTGGAAAAAGTACTGACATGTTTTACTTAAGTAAAAGTATACCACAATGTAGAAGTACTCTGTTACAAGTAAAAGGTCTGTGTTCAAAATGTTACTTGAGTAAAAGTACAAAAGTATTGGCATCAAAATATACTTAAAGTCCCAAAAGTAAAAAAAAAAAAAAAAATGTATGTTTTATAATATAATAATTTATATCTCCAAAGTAACTAGTGAGTAAAGTTTTCAAATCATTGTAGTAGAGTAAAAGTACAATATTTGCCTCTGAGATGTAGTGGAGTAGAAGTAAACGTATTGACAATTGGAGATACTCCAGTAAAGTAAAAGTACCTCAACATTGTACTTAAGTACAGCACTTGAGTAAATGTACTTAGCTACTCTACACCACTGGGTCCGACCGTCATAACATGACAGCCCCGCGTCAGCGGAGGGAAGCATGCAGGGAGTGAGATTGCATGGCTGCATGGGTTGCACTTCCTCCTCGCAGAGAGAGAGCCTCTCGGTTGACAAATGCCGCCCCGCGTTTCCCTTTCTGTGATTTTTCATCTAGTGGGGATGCTGCTTCATGGTTCGCCCCAGAAATGTCATTTTACCACATTATATGCATTTGTCATCTGTTTAAGTGAGGAGGAGATAGAGCAAATACAATTTATTAATCTCCGCCTGTGTAAATTAAAACAAAGCCAAAGCCGTGCGGTTACAATATGCCTGGCTCGTTTTTCCGAAACAAATTAAATACTCCCCCCGACCCCACCGAATAATTTGTAAACATTTGCCCGTTTTTGGTAATTAGCAGTTACAACTACTCATTAAACACAAAAGTTAATGAAGAATTGTATCCATTATTCGCTCATGTAACCATGTAATCCATGCAGGAAGAAACCGAGACCTGCTCTTGGAACTCCTGGAAGAGAACCTAACCAATTTCAAGATATTAAGATATCTTGGAAACTATTGGCAGGATTACCATGGGTTTTGCTGTGCACCTTCTGGTGACCCAATGACGTTTCCTTTAATGCCAGCTTTAGGTCAAAACTTCTACTTGTTTTATGTTTTAAAGACACTGCATCTTTTAATGATATAATTGTATTGTATTCCAGTTTAAAGCTTCCACTGTTGTTTTACCTCATCAGTGCCTCCAATTCTGTAACTATTAATAATTATCTTTTCCTTTGTAGCACCAATAGAGAGAACATGGCATCTAAGGATGAAAATGTTGTTCAGTTCCATCCACTTTGGTCTGTTTGGGTGTCTTTAGACCAGGGGTGGGCAACTTTGATGATGGAGAGGGCCACTATATTTCCACACTCACTCCAGAGGGCCACTTGGCAATTCTATGTCACACAAAAGTAGCAAAAATAGCCGATCTACAAGCTCAAAACACGTCGCAGTGCGACTTATTTTGAGCTTGTTGATCTGCTATCTACATGCTCAGATTTTTTAATATCAGTATTCCGATATTAACCTGTGGACCGCATTACGTGAAGGTGGGGGCCGAATGTGGCCCCCGGGCCGCCAGTTGCCCATGTATGCTTTAGACAGTCTTTAATACTGTAGTGGGGCTTTTGGAATATTTTAGTCATGTTAAGAAGTCTTAAGGTCCTTACACACCGGGGCGATTTTTTCGTGCGAATAATACGCTTTTTTTTAAAACCTTATAAAGTCAATGCAAGCGTACATGGCGCGAAAAAGCGGAAAAGCGAAGCGAAAAAGCGTCTTTTAATTATTCGGAACGAGTCCGAATTTTGCGTATATTCGCCACATTCGCCGGTGTGTAAGGACCTTTACAGTTAAAGTGTTATTGCTGATCGGTCTATCTACAGCAATTGCTTCCCAAACGTTTTAGCTCGAGACCCAAAAGAGAAATTAGACGGACCCAAACTAGTGAGAATAGCAGATCTAAAGCTCACATTTATATTATTATTTTATTTATTTTTATGAAAAGACTGATGGAATTGTTTTTAATTGATGAAAAGTTGTGATTTTGTTGTTTAAACTTTTATAAATCTTTTGACAAAAAAAAAAAAAAAAAATATATATATATATATATATATATATATATATATATATATATATATATATATATATATATATATATATATATTTTTTTTTTTAAACGGTAAAAAGAAGATATTTACTCGTGTCCCATAATAATTCGTCCGCGACCCACTGTTTGGGAAACAGTGATCTACAGTAGGCTAACCAATATGAACATCTCTGGCTATAGCTGTCGTTTTTCTAAATATCCATTCGTTTTGCCTCCGATGTATAGTGTCACTCCTAATAATCTCCTCAGCGGATTGATCATTCATTGGGATGTTGTGACGGTTCCAATCAATACGGGTCAAAACCTAGCTGTGTGTGAGCTACGTGACTTCCCTGACATATTACCCACACACACGCACGCTTCGCCATCCATCTGACTGTGTGCTCTATAGCTCCCGGTCATCTTGTTGACACATGTGTGCACTCATCCCAATTAATACGCCGTGACTTGTCATGACTGCAGCTGACTGGAAAGCAGATATCGGACCTGGTATTTAATGGATATACACATGCAAAGTAAGTAACGCATGAGAACCGGATCCAGCTGTCGTAGCAGATGCGCCACGCCGACCATCAAATCAACCGCTATTCTTTGATTTGCATGGGAATTCGCACAAGCGTGACTATTAACACATGCATTGCCAGGAATTAATTAATTAATTAATCCGTCACTGCCAGCCGCTTTACCTTATTTTGACGATCCACAGATTTTGTTTTCCCAACGCGGACGTAAACAAACGATGTCTCGGTGGAAAGACGAGTCTCTCTTCTTTCCACAGGGAAAAAATAAAACTTTCTAACCAACCGCGATAGTCCATTCTGTAGTTATCGGCAGTTGAATATACCTCGTTTTCACCAAAAACGCAATCTGGGAAAAGAAATCCGAGATAAATGTATTTTTTATAAATCTGATAACATTGTAGCGGACGCCGGGGTGAAAATGTTTTAGATGACGTCATTTCGAAGTCAAGGCATCATTCATAGGTTGGCGAAGAGCGCCCTCTAGCGTAATCACTACAAACACCCGATGACGTAATATTACGTCATTGGCGGTCAAGCGTTGGATTTGAGATGACGAAATATGTGAATCATGACCATAAAACATTTGATTCTGTGTAAAAAAATATTTGAATTTTTAATTAGACTAGATTGAATAAATACCCTTTTTTGTTGCAATTTTCAAATATTTTCTGACACAATCAAATGTTTCATGGTCATGATTCACCACGAGCCTGGATGGCTTTATTCCAGGCTTAAAATGATTAATATAAATACGTATGGGCTTTTTTAAAATCTGTGGAACCACAAAATGGCCGCCGTCGCTGCTATGCCCTAATAGGCGCTAACTAAACGTGTTTGTGTTGGAAAATGCTGAAGCGTCGCGGAGGAATTGTCACTGCGGGCTTCTTTTCTCCATCTCCATGCCATTTCTGCTCCAGTGGGCAGCAACAGTAGTGGAGAGTGGCAGGGAAAGAGAAGGGAAGGGATGACACGCTACAAAGGTCACACGATGGATTCAAATCCAACAGCGTGGTGAATACTCGCCCAACGAACCCCATCCTCCCATAGAGCCAGCCAGTCAGACAACCCAGGTCACTGTTATTTCTAAAGCAAAAAAAAAACTTTCTTTTATAGCAATGCAGTTTCCCTTCCAAAATGTTTTAATGCTGAAGTACATTTGCATTATTTTGCCCCGGAAACCAGGCAACATGTCAAATTAAGCTGTTACTGACATAATAGTTACTTACTACTAATAATAATAATGATAATAGTAAGGTTTAAAAAAAGTGTTTAGGCTTTACTTTAGATCAGTGGTTCTCAACCAGTGGCCCTTGAGGGGGTTCCAGGGGGTCCCCAGCAAAAGGTGTTAATACATTTTCAGATTGTATACGTTGGCTATTCAAAAAGAGCAGATATACAAGCTCACAGCGTGTCACTTTGTGCCACGCTGCAAGCTTGTATATCTGCTATTTTTGAACATTTTGCATTTTTTAACACAAATCTTGTCTTCTGGGGGTCCCTGGCACAAAACATTTTCAGATGGGGGTCCGTGGTCAAATGTATATCAATTTAGCGGTCCTTGGCATGAAAAAGGTTGAAAACCACTGCTTAAGATTGTTAAATTTATATATAAGGTTATGATGTTAATGCTATAGCTACAATATTAGACCTATGGTATATTATTATGCTGTGGAATATAGGCCTACCTACTGTAATATAAGTGTATGTGTTGCACTGCTCACTTGATGATTGCCACTTACTACATGATGCTGACATCCACAAACAACCATGTTGAACACTAAAACAACAAACAAATGAACAGTACTATCAAGGGAGTTTGCCTGTTAAACGTGACCAAAATACAATCAAATTGATAGCTTGTGACTTTAAGCACACAGTAAAAAGAAAATCCTCAGTGTTAAAGCCTCACTATGTAACTTTTTGTTATGAATGAAATCTGTATGGTAGAGTATGTTAACACAATATACCTTATACAATTGGGGTGGTTGCATTTGGTCTCCCTGCTCTTCTATTGAGATCGTGTCAAAGGTCATGTCTCACCTAGACACAGGATCCGAAGCGAATTTTGACCTGATGGTCAAGATTCAATTTATCCTCACCTCACATCTAGAAAGTCCTGGGTTCGAGTCCTGGGGGCATGTTCTCTCCTCCGCGTCATCAGTGCCCATATCCTGGGTGGGGTTGGCGAAAGGGCCTTTCTCTGTGGAGTTTGCATGTTCTCCCTGTGTCGCCTAGGGTAGGTTCCCTCACGAAAAACATACTTGGAATAACGTGTGCCTTCCACGTGCTACGTCCAACCGGGGAAACTCCCCCCTGTCAGGTGATAAGAAGCGGCCTGCTCACTCCTCATGCATTGAAGGAAGCATGAGCTCAGTTCGGGGCTCTCCCCAGGCTGGCAGAGGGAGAGTAGCACCCAGGATTACAAGCTTGGGCATTGGCACTCTGTGAAAAATGGGTTACAAAATAGTGGGATAAAGAAAAAATTTATAACTCGTACAGATGTAACCGAACATTCTGTTATACATTCGTACACGCTCAGAGTGAACACTAGCAGGTTTTTAACCGTGCACCATTTCCATCAGTCATTCATGCTCATATTCCCCTGCATGCTCATGCCCTGGAATTTGCAACATAGTCGAAAAGTTGCGACAGACTTCTTAGCATGTGCAGTAGAGAGACCGTAGCAGACATTCCCCAGATGGCCTGCAGGACTGCAACCAAACCAGCTCCCAGAGTGAAGGGCTCTCTGTGTGTTATAACCTGGCCCCAGATGCTGAACTAGAAACATCTTTGCAGTCGGGTGGAAACCTTGTATGTTCAAAAAAAAAAATCCTTTCCTATTATCAGTGGTGGAAACAGTACTCACACGTTCTACTTAAGTAAAAATATCAATACTGCAATGTAAATACTCTGTTACAAGTACAAGTCCGGCATTAAAATTTTACTTCAGTAAAAGTACGAAATAGTTGTATCAAAATGTATTTAAAGTACCAAAAGTAGAAAGCACTCGTTATGCAGAATGTCCCATTTCACAAGTTTTCATAATGTATAAAATATTTAAAAAAAAACTTAGCCGATTTACAAGCTCACAATGCGTCGCATTGCAACGCATTGTGAGCTTGTAGATCTGCTATTTTTTAGTGGCCAAAATGTAAATAGGGCTGAAGTGAAGGGCTGATTCCACCACTGCTTGTTATTATTTAAAAAAAAACATTTTAAAATAGTGAAAATAGCCGATTCACAACACGTCGCACAGCGACGCGTTGTGAGCCTGTAGATCTGCTATTTTCACTACTTTTGTGCGACAAGTAGGGCATTAATTTACGGGAAAAAATTAATACCGTAGATACGAGGTTTCTGCCCCCGACGGCAAATGAAAATGGAGCAGACCGAGATTCAAGCCAACGAAAACAACTGACGAGGCCGTCGCAGGAGAGAGAGGGTGACGGCTGAGCTCATGGGGAGGCTGGAAACACACAGATACACTACAGGAACCACGCCAGGCAGGTGCACCGTGTCGCGGGACGTTTTGTTTTCACGCTTTTTAAAAGAGGGTGGGAGGGTGGGGGGGGGTAGAGGTGTGTGTGTGTGTGTGTGTGTGTGTGTGTGTGTGTGTGTGTGTGTGTGTGTGTGTGTGTGTGTGTGTGTGTGTGTGTGTGTGTGTGTGTGTGTGTGTGTGTGTGTGCGTGTGTGCGTGTGTGCGTGCTGTGTGTGTGTATGCGTGCGTGTGAGTGTGTGTGTGTGTACGTGTGTACAAATGTCCTCACAAGGATAACAAGATTACGATTAAGATTAGTTTTGGAAATTGGGAAATGAATGTACAGTACTATTATCGAATCAGTAAAAAGTGCCCAGAATCAGTACAAGAATGCTAGAAAGAATATTAAACACTATTTCATTCACGAGTGTCTGCCCCAGAGAGAGAGGCATAGCCAATAAGACTGCTGAAATGAACGTTACACAGTATGACTTTAAGTTATATCATTGTGTTAATATTTTCTGTAATGTAATGTTGCATCATGGAATGTAAAGTCCATGCATGAAATCCATGTAGTCCATGCATGAAATGACTAATTGAAAATTGAAGGTCTCGCCATCCATCAAAAGGACAATATCAATCACCAGAGGCAGGGATGTGATTTCAATGAGTCTGACATAGAGTTTTAAGTTGAATGATCTTATATAGGATGGGGGTGTGTCTGATCAAATGGATATCTATAGTGGTGGAAAAAGTACTCAAATGTAGTATCAATACTGCAATGAAGAAGTACTCTGTTACAAGTAAAAGTCCGGAATTCAAAATTTACTTGAGTAAAAAAAGCACAAAAGTATTGGTATCAAAATGTACTTAAAGTACCAAAAGTAAAATAGCAGATCGACAAGCTCACATGCGATGCGTTGTGAGCTTGTAAATCTGCTATTTTCAAATAGCCTATATGAGATAGGGCTAAAGTGGTGAATGTATGATGTAGTGGAGTAGAAGTAAAAGTATAGACGATTGGAAATACTCCAGTAAAGTAAAATTAACTCAAAAAAGTACTGTACTTGAGTAAATGTACTTAGTTACATTACACCACTGTGAATATCAAATATCGAAATATTGAATCAAGCAACTTAAAAAAAAAACGTCTGGGGTGCAAAAGTCTGAATAGATGTGAAAATGACCCCAGAAGTGAAATTCACCTTTTAAGGTGGGGCCACCCATGCTAAAAAGGCTCCTGGCACTAAACAACAAACACTGCTATGTTAAGCTTGACTCTCAGAGCTGGAACAAATTGCTGACTATGACCCCCTTGTGTTTTAGCCGTGGCCGAAATGGCTCCATGACCCCTGGACCGCAGCGCCGACTAAGTTTTAATTACATTTTCAAGAAAAGCATAACACACAGTCCCCGGAAAACATGTGTACCGCGTTAGGCCCAGAAGACTATTGTGTTATTTAGCAGTGCTATAGATCAATGCAGTTCACCAGGGAACCTTTTTGTATGATCCATGGAACAGATGGAGGTCTTTTCCTCAGAAAGGTCATGTTTTTTTGTCAATACGGCTCATTCTACGTTAGAATCAATTTGCTAATTGGAGCTGGTTGCATGCATCACTATATAACACGTGACCATGATACCACATGAGGACGGGTGAAGATTTTTTACAACTTTCTACATGCAGTCTATATTTTGGGCATTTCATTTTAGGAGGAAAATACGTTATTCTTTATTTTTTGAATAAACAAAGCAATTATAAAATTTATAGTGTTTTAATAGCACAAATAACTGATCTGCAATCTCACAATGTGATGCATTGCTAGTACACTACTATTTATAATAATATAAATAGCACTTGTAAAATGCCATATACAGCATTATATGAAAAAAACTACCACACCAAAACTACCACACCAAACCACAATATAATAACTTTACAGTGTTGTGTAAGAGTGCTGAATAAGTGGTTTTGAATTGAAGAGTTTCATTAAAAAAATCTTAATTTGAGCCACATATACTTTTAAAATAACTGCTGGCATGAACGTAAAGTGGATTTGGGGTTATTATAAGTTATGAGTCTAAGCAAACAGAATCATCATTGATCTGTAATACTGACTGGTGAATTTCACATAGTAATTTGTTTATTTTTTTTCCACTGGCACAGATTGAATTACTCATTTCATTAAGTCTTCATCTCATCTTAATCTTATATTTCTTTAAAAAAGTGTTACATTTTTATGATTTGTGAGTGAGTTTTGGACGTGTGAGTGTTAATTTAACTCCAAGGGTGTACAAATGGAACCAAATGGACCCGTAAATGGGTGTCTGATGTCCCTGGCAATATATTGAACCCTTTTTTCCCATCATTCCTGTCTCTCCTTTCAGTTATATTATATATATTAGCCAATAAAAAAACAACATAAACAATAAAATATAAAATCATTACCATACTGTATATTCTTCTTATGTGACTATTTACCCTGTTGTTTGTTGATTAGGGTTCATGCCATTTACTGAGATTTTGCAGTGTCTTCTGATGTCTAAATGCACAAATCTTTTGCAGTTTATAGTACACTTGTGAACATTGATTTCACTGCCAAGGAGAAAAAAAGAGAAAAAGAACATTCCATGAGCGTGTATGGGAAAAAAGTGACTACGTTACTCATAAGGTCATTTAAAAAATATGACAGATTTGTCACAGTACTCAACTTGTCTGGTGTGAAATGCGTGGCCCACTCATCTTATGGAGACGGACAGGCCAGCAGACAAAGATGTGTGGTGTTAGGCACATGGAATCATTTTCATGGTCAAAAACACCATAGGACCATGTGCATTTTTCTTTTTTGTCTTTTTCTCGGGGTGAACTTTGACGGTCTCCTCCTCTCTCTCTGCGCCTGTCAGAGCGAGAGATAGCGAAACGAGGAATGTGAGAGCGTTGAAAAGCTTCTTTATGTCTGTTTATTGAGATAGACGCACACATAAGCCTGGGTAAAGCACACGCAATGCAGGCATTATGCACGGGGGCACACGCGCACACGCACACACATGCGCACGCACACGCACACACACACACAAAAATGCACGTGCACATGTGACTCGCACAGCCTCTCATGCTTTCATTCAATAGCAGCAGCTGTTATTTTATGCTTTTTAATTTATTTAGTTGTTCTCAAACCTTTTAACACATTGACTACCAGAGTTTATTCATAATGTACTCACCCCTGTGCCAGCGATTTTTGTGTTTTTTGTTGTTGTTATTTTGTAATTTTTCATTCAAATAGTTTGTCTGGCTGCGGTTTTAAACACATACGACAGATCGACCAGCAGAGAGCAGCAGATCGACACCTTGACCACTCGCTCACTCGCTCGACCCCCCCGAAACAGGCTCAAACAGTCCATACGTCATAACCGGATGTGACGTTTTCGCAGATCGGCGATCGGGCTTCAGTTCGATGTGATACACGACGACGATGACTGTTCGTCATCCAGACTAAAGAAAATAGAACTAGAGCTCTCCGTTAGTTATTTATACCGTGTGAAAAAACTTGTTTTTCCCTATTCTGGCCTAAAATGCCTAAAAAAGGCCTTCCGAGAACCGGAAACGGAATCTGCGTCATAAATCCGGAACCCAGAAAACAGAAAACGAAACTGATGATGAAAAATTCACAGAGCAGCGTGATCACAGAATAAACAATGAAAAGACGAAAGAACGCATAATATGTGTTCTTTAGAATTGCGGCAATCAAGCGATGGATTTGAAAAACGCATATATGCGATCTAGGCAATCAATGTGTTAATTTACGGAGCCCCTTAGGGGACATTACTAGGTAGATTGTTTTAAGGGTAGGTACATTATTTTAAGAGCTAGGTAGATTGTTTTAAGGGTAGGTACATTATTTTAAGAGCTGGTGGTTTATGTTTTCTGGTATGGAAAAAAAAAACATAGGCTATAACATTTTTTTTGAGGGATGAGTTTTTTTTTTTGAGGGATGAGTTTTTTTTTTTGAGGGCTAAGTTTTTTTTTTTGAGGGATGAGTTTTTTTTTTTTGAGGGATGATTTTTTTTTTTTGAGGGATGAGTTTTTTTTTTGAGGGATGAGTTTTTTTTTGAGGGATGAGTTTTTTTTTTTGAGGGATGAGTTTTATTTTTTTTGAGGGATGAGTTTTTTTTTTTGAGGGATGAGTTTTTTTTTTGAGGGATGAGTTTTTTTTTTTGAGGGATGATTTTTTTTTTTTTGAGGGATGAGTTTTTTTTTTTGAGGGATGAGTTTTTTTTTTTGAGGGATGAGTTTTTTTTTTTGAGGGATGAGTTTTTTTTTTGGAGGGATGAGTTTTTTTTTTTGAGGGATGAGTTTTTTTTTTGAGGGATGAGTTTTTCAAAAGGAGATTTTTTTTTTCAATACAAATTTTTCTTTTTCAATTTTTAGTTAATTTTTAAATTTTTTTCCCAAGTATTGTTTCATCTTCAAAGTTTTTATTTTCAACGGCCGGGGGTCCACAGGGGTCCCCGTGGCGGGGGTGGCGGCCGGGGTTCCACCGAGGTCCCCGTGGACCGGCCAGGGGTCCACGGGGGTCCCCGTGGCGGCCGGGGGTCCACGGGGCTCTCCGTGGCGGCCGGTGCTCAGCTTAGTCTAGGACCTGGCTAAGATATGTATGCACTTAATTTAGGAGAGAATATCTCAACTGTTCTTGGCTAATATGACCCCAGGGAACAACTTAGGAACTTTGACTAATTCTCTATCCGGGACGAAATACCCTATATAATGCCCCCATCTTTCTAATTCATTAACATGCCTCATGCTTCTGCTATTGCAGCTATTGGAGAACTAAAACTAGATAGGCTTATAGAGAGCTTCGCCTATTTATAGAATCACTTCTACCAATTAAAAAAGAATAAAAACATACATGCATGCATGTATACAGTATAACCATATTTAACTACTGCTGGAGCCCATATTATGTGAATGAGATTACAGAATTGAAAAACTACTTTGATCAAAAATAAGTTACTTCTATACTTACTTCCAACTTCTACAAGTGAAAGAGAGGTGATTCACTCTAACAATCATCTTTCTAATTAATTAACATGCTAATCATCGTCTCATCATCTTGGGTCATGTTCTGCTATTGCAGCTATTAAGTACCTCAAATGGCATGTGAATGCACAGAGGTGAGTCGTCTTGGGTCATCTTTCTAATTCATTGACATGCTCAGGTACAGCTGTTGTCATTGAAGTTATTGAAATACATCAAATAGATAGGTCACTTTAACTCCTCATCATCACAACAACCATGTAGCCTACAGAATCATGTTAAGTACATGAAATAACACGTATAGCCTACAAAATCAGGGTCTTTATTTGCCACTCTTTGCAGAAATGTATACATCAGCAATAACTGTGTCACTGTGTGTGTGTGTGTGTACATATATATACACACACACACACACACACATATATATTTATACACATATACATACACACTGATATAAATGACAGCTTAAATTAAAAGTGCATACAAGAATTACAAATAGACATTTGTGCTTTGCCATGTTCATGACTGCTGTTTCCTACATTATCAATTGCTTATGTCACGTTGAACTCTGTTGAATAGTATTACCCCACAAAACATCTATATCTTAGTTCATTACATAAGTCATTACATGCTAAATGTTGCATTTATCTCATGCTATGCTGACATACATTCCCACATTCATGTTGCTAACAGAAAGCCTTTGGCAAAAAAATATTGACCAATTAAAAAACTTTTTTCGTTTGCACTTGAAGTATACTTAGCTTACATGACAAAGACTCAAACCATTGGAGGGGGGTAACTCTTGGAAGCTAGTGTACTTTACTATCATCAGGATGACTTGAACCATTGAACAGGGGTGTGGGGGGTAACCCATTTTTGAAATCTTGGAAGCCTACTAGCTCCTTCCATGCACCTTAACAAAATGTCATCCTACATAACAGCAAGTTGAGATCTCATTAATTTAACTGCATTGGATTCGCTTCCTGGGATGTCAAAGATGAAAGTCTGAATGAACTCCCAAACCTGGGAACATGGTTTCAGGGAAATTGAGATCGAAGACATAAAATGCTTTTCACGAGTACAGACCACGCCTTCAAACCAAACATTGTTTAACATTCTTTATTTAGAAAAGAAGGAGATGGACCTGTCAGGAAAGGAATTGGTTATGCATGGATTAGGAGATGGAGGGAAGGAAGGGAAGGGAAGGAAGGGGGGGGGGAGGAAGGGAGGCTTTAGGGGTGGGGATGTAGGAGTGGAGATGGAGGAGGAGATGATGTGTAGACAGGGAGGTGATGAGGAAGGGGGTGAGGATGAGGAAGTGAAGACAAGGGGTACGATTTATCTAGTGAGGAGGGTAAGTGAAGGATGTAAGGTGTGAGGATGGTGAGAGGATGGCTAGGGTGAGGTGAGCTTGAGGGAGTGAGAACAGAGGAAGGGGAGGTGGGGATGAAGGGGCATGTGAAGCCTGGATAAGGGGCGCAAATGGGAGTGTGGGACGGAGGGCGTCGTAGCCCTGGGGAGGGATGAAGGACGGGGCCCAGTGGGGGCGCGGCCCTGGGGGAGGGAAGGGCAAAGCCCTGGTGGGGGAGGAAGGGCGTAGCCCTGGTGGGGGAGGAAGGGCGTAGCCCTGATGAGGGGTGGAAGGGCGCGTGAAGCCCAGAGAGGGGGGAGGCATAACCATGGGGCTCCAGGGGAATGGAGACCTGAGTATTTGGCTTAGGGTCTGAGGAGATAGGCGTCCGTCTTGGCAGTAATCTGTGGACGCACCATCACTCGAGACCCCAAAAGAGAAAGCATAATTAGTCAGACATTAATTAGAACATTTACTGGACCATGGATGTGTGGGCGTTCCTGAGGTCTTGGACATTGGTTCTAATGTAAGTGTGGTATGCTTGGGAAGTCCAACGCCCTAGGAGTTGGACGGTGTGGTCGGTGATGCCTCTTCTAGATGCAGAAGAAGCAGCACCGATTCGGAACGAATGGCCGGAGAAGTTACCTGCGGGATATCCGGCCTTGGTCAGAACTTGCCGGAGGTGGTAGAGGAACCAGTGACGGGTCGCGACTGAACCGGTATCAGTGGTAAATAACGGGTCGGAAGGAGAGGCGTGGGAGGAGTGCCTGGTATGGAGGTGATGGACCAAGGGTTCGTAAGGGCTGAGGTAGGAGTTGAGTTTAAACATGTAAATTGGCGTTGTTCTGCCGAATTGGTCTGTTTTGCTATGTTTTAGCAAGAATACTAGTGTGGAGGAATCTGGAATGGTCAGATCAGATAAACAGGGATGGTAGTGAGGAATGAATGTAGAATTAGAGGTAGTGAATTCTGAACATCTTAGAAACCCAAAGAAAGCTAAGAGAAACATTGCTTCCAGTGTGGAGTCTACAGATGGGTTTACATAGCCAGAGCGGAGTATGTTGATGCATCCTGCGAGAACATCAGAGGTAATAGGTTGGCGGCCTGGAGGATTACGTGGCTTGTTCCTTCTCAGGCTCTAAAGGAGCAGGGTGACGTGTGAGTGCTGGGCAAAGGGGTGAGGTGCTCCTGTTAGGAGCTTAGTAATAAAATGTATACCTGATAGATAGACGCGGATGGTTGGTGGATGCATGGCCCGAGAAGAATGGCTGTAGCTGATGTAGGAGGTGAGTGTAACGAGGTCCAGAGACGGAAATGGCAGGCTGTAGAGTGAAAGGATTGGAAATTGTTCCAAGCTGTCCAGTAGGAGGAGAGTGTGGAGGGAGCTATACCTTGCAGGATGTGATTTTGGGAGATGGATACCAGGTTATGGAGAGAATGGTTTATGGGAAGGTCATCTCGGAAAATGAAGGAACTGGAGTCGGGTGGAGGTCTGCGGATGGTGCCAAGGCTCTGAATCTTTGGAAGGAGAAACGTGAGAGTGAATCAGCTACCGTGTTGTGGTAACCTGGGACATGGGCTGCTCGGATTATGAAGTTATTGGTGACTGAGAGCCATGTTAGACGCCTGAGAAGAGCCATGATGGGTAGTGATGCTGACCGACCTTTATTGATGATGTGGACTGTGGACTGGTTATCGGAGTGTATGAGAACAGAGCGGCTGGTCCATTCATGGCCCCAAAGAGAGGCCGCGACAATGATTGGATATAATTCGAACAAAGCTGAAGAGTGGGCGGTGTCGAACGGGGGGGAAACAAAATCTAAGGGCCAATTATCTGCAAACCATCTCCCTCTGTAGTAACCCCCGAAACCTACAGAGGGCGCTGCATCGGTGTATAATTGCAAATCCTCTGGTGAGGAGTGGAAATCGTTGTAGAAAAAAGAAATGCCATTCCAGTTGGATAACAGGAGGTGCCAGAGCCTAAGCTCTGAGCGGCATTCTAGGTCTAACATGATATGATGGTGGAGGGATAGCACGGATGCAGCGAGGTGGAGGAGGTGGGAAATAAATGAACGGCCTTGTGGGATGATTCTAGTGGCGAAATTGAGGTGACCTAGTAACTGAAGTAGTTGCTGCTTGGTGCAGGATGTGATTTGTAGAAAATTGGAAATGAGTAGTGTAATACGGTCTAGTTTCTCTGTAGGGAGTGAGGCTTGAAATGAGATGGAGTCCAAATTGATTCCTAAGAATTCAATTTTTTAAAATGGACCTACTGTTTTTTCATCGGCCAGGGGAACTCCAAAGTGCCGCAAAAGCGGTCTTGAGGCACGTGATACTGCGTGCGGGGGGGGCTGATGGGGGGTCGACTGTGAGGAAGTCATCCAGGAGATGGACTAGGTGCGGGATGCGGTAATTGTTGCTTAATATCCAGCAAAGGAGCTCTGAGAGATTGTCGAAAAGTTTTGGGCTACTTTTACAGCCAAATTACTGCAAAATAAAATTTTGACTGCCAGCAGACGCCGAAAAGGTGCCATGAGTCTGGGTGGAGGTGGAGGACTTTGAAGGCAGACGTGATGTTGGCTTTTGATAGCCAGGCAGCCGGATCAGGGCAATGGCATGATCAACGGTTGAATAATGAAGTGTGAAATCTGCACTGGGGATGAGGCTATTAATACTGGGGATGGATGAACCGTGTGGGGAAGATAGATCGATAATTAATCTTTTCTTCCCTGAATACTTCCTAGTGGCCACTCCTATTGGGCTGATGCGGTAGATGGGGAATGGGGGGGAATCGAACGGACCGATCATGAACCCTTGCTTGACTTCTTTCTCAAGCAGGGTGGTGACGATTTCAGGTTCTGTTAGTGCGGACTGGAGGTTATTGCAAGAGTGGGAATGATCGGGAAGTGTGATGAGGCCGGTTGAAAAACCATGATTGAGACCGTCAATGAAAAAATGGACGAATGTGGGGTCTGGGTGGAATGCGAGCTCCTTGGCCAGGGCAGGGATGTTAATGGGGGTGGCCAGATGGTGCGACAGTCAACTTTTGGAAGGTTTGGTTGGGTTGTGGGGGCATGTGGCGGGCATGGGCTCCTCCGCAGTAGGTGCATACGTGCAGGAGCTTGCAAAATGATGAGTCGCATCCTGCATCGTTGAAATTATTGCATAGCATGCGGGAGCCTACAAACATAATCTTCCTGCCACGCTTGTCCGTGGCTTGAGAGGAGGCCGGTTGGGCGATGGGGCGGCCGGGTTTGGATCGCTTGTCCCGGCCTGGCTGGTACTGTTGTGTTCCTATTCCCATGAGGGCGGGGACTGATGGAGGGATGGAGAATGGGGTGGGGCGATTGTAATAATGAACTGGGGCTGCTGGCTCTCTTTTAGGTTGGGCTACAGGTGCAGGCTGGTGTGCGGTGAGCACGCAGTCGGTGGTGGGGTGGGAGGGGCAGCCGCAGATGTTGCATGCTATGGCGGCGCTGCCTGTGAACAGCCGGCTGTAAAGTTCTATGTCCAGCGCTCCCCAGTAGGTAGCGAGGTTCCACTGTTGGATACGGGCAGCCGCCCTCGCTGCGAACTGCCGATGGTATTCATAAAATAAGGTGCCACCAAACCGCACTGCCATGTCCATGATTAGGGAAAGGTAGTCGTCTAGCTCTTGCCTTCTGTGGGGGAATAGGGAGCAGATGACATTTCTGAAAATTGAGAAGGCTAGGGTGAATTTGGTGCAGGTGAGGGTGTTGTGGGGTGGGGCAGTGGATGAAAGGTCTCGGAGGGTGATCGAGATGCCTCCGCAGTCGACTGTCCGGGGTTGGAAGGTGTGGGTGGATGGTTTTAGAATTGCAGAGAGGTCGATGTCCATACCCTGGATGATTTGTTGACGGAGGTGGTTGGATATGGGTTGTGGGTTGAGGGCCAGCGCGTTCAGTGGCACCTGGGCTGCGACTGCGGAGGAGAGAGAAAAGGGGGGGGTTGGAAACACAAGGGCGGGGGAGGGAGGGAAAGAAGAGAGAGTTAAGTTGCTCAGGATGCCGATGGCTGTTTGGGGGGGCACCTGAGTGGGGGGTGAAGGTGCTAGCCGGCCCCGTGCGATAGCCATCTGGGTGTTGGGCTGGCTAGCGGCCTCGGGGACGGAAACAGAAAAAGAGACAGAAGTGTGGGGGAAGTTGGATGATTGTGCAGGGGGGTGGGATGACAGTGAAGCCTGCATTGACGGGGGTGAAAACCTTTGCAGAGGGTTTTGGTAAGAGGGGGAAGGGATGGGGGAAAGAGGATTAAAGGTAGGGAAGGAGGGGAGGGGAGCAGGCACAGGGGGTGGAGGGAGATGCATGGGGGTAGTGGGAACAAGCCTGGTCTCCTCTGCTTGAGTTGGGGGTCTGAGGCGGCTCAGCAGAGTGCGACCTGTAGGTGGAGATGAATTCGATTGGCGAATATCTTGTGTAATTATGGACAATGCTGGTGGATGGTTTGCATTAATAGGAAACAACACAGGCTCACCTGATGAACGTGTGTTTCGAGCGGGCGTTGTAGTGTCCGCTCTGCTGCCGTCGTGTCTGCTGGTAGATGGACCCCGTGCCGGCTGTCTGACGTCATCATGGCGCGCCTGTGAAGGTCCCGCTGGAGAAGAGGAAACTCTCGCTGCTGTGGTGTAAAGATGAAAAAGTTGTCCTTTGTTTGCGGTGCTGGAAAAAGCGACGCTCTTCTCTCTTAATGCCTTTTTGAGTGATATCACGGTCCAATCGCGGATTGGCTTGTGAGTGGCAAGGGTGGAGCTGTGATCGGTTACCATGGCAGATAAATCGAGGGCGGAGTTGACTCAGTTACCATGGTGATCGATCAAGCTTGTAACCTAGAGAGTGAGCTAGGAATGGAAATAGATCATGGGAGTAGAGTGAGGGGCAAGGTTAGTAACAATCTCATAGCTTGAAGGCGTAGTCTTCCTCCTGAACATACATTGTACCAACTCCATTAAAACACCCATCACCCAAAAGAGATGGGTGCGCCAAGGCCGCCCCATTTATTATCACATAAGCTTGGGAACACTGATGCCCCTCCCCTAGCATAAAAACATATGGATACTCTGTGGTTGCTGCGGTCAGCTACTGCACCAGGTTTGTCACAGGCTGAAGAAGAAAAGAAAAGAGAGGAAAGAACAAGATTATTACAAGTTGATACAACAGGTTAAATTGAACTCCAAAGCTCCAGTGCTGTAGTCAAGTCACTATATCTGGAGTCTAGGTTGAGTCAATTCCCCAGCAGTGCTCAAGTCCAAATAGAGTCCACATTAACTGAGTCTGAGTCCAAAGTTACTGAACATGAGTGTGCATGCACATGTAGGTGGAACACACATGCCTTCCCTTAAACAGCATTAAAATAATGTCACTGCAATTAGCTATCAATATCTTATGCCAACTTATATATTAGGCTATATTACAAAAAAATGTGTCTGCATGATCCAACTGTTTGTTGGGCTTCTTCCTCACGGAAGACCAAGGCTGGAGACCAAGGCTGGGGCGCTAACCCATACTGCTCCCGGAATATGTGAGCTCTATGTGAATACCTGCTGAGAGCAAATCTACTGTATGTTGACGCAAAGGTCACCCGTCTTCTCCTTCCTGGCCGGCCATGTGAGTGATCTTCGCGGAGAATTCAGGGTTCATCTCCCAGTACACTCAGGATTTAACATCGAAAATCATGAGAAATCTACAGACAGGTAAAGACAAAAAAATGTGTAAGGCACAAACAATAATCGATTTAGTCTGTACTAAACTTATTCTGTGAGATGTAAGCTCACCATGCCTTGAGTGTCCACTAGATGCGGCAACTCTTTGATTATGGCTTGGATTGAATTTGTCCCATCTGCAGTCTGCAGTGGTGGCCAAATACAAAACAATTACACTCCATTTATTAATTTATTTTAATCAATGTGTTTACAACACATCCCTAATACTGCTGAATGTACAGTATGTGAGGATTTGTCCTTCAACCTAGCTAAGATGAGTGCAACTTTTTAATCCTGTCGTCCTCTAACTTTTCCCATTCGTCGCACAGCATTCCACCTCACCAAACACATGTAAGTAAAATTGGCTATTTTGTCCAACATGTAAAAAAAGAAAAATGGTCTCAAGTAATGTTAAGTATACATGATGTGACCATGCACGGTACATCATTATAATAATAATGTTAAGTATACATGATGTGAACATGCACAGTACATAATAATAATAATAATAATAATAATGTAAAGTATACATGATGTGAACATGCACGGTACATCATTATAATAATAATGTTAAGTATCATAGCAACAACCTCATTAAGCTACATGTACAGTACAGTATAGCAACAACACCACATTAAGCTACATGTACAGTAGAGTATAGCAACAACACCTCATTAAGCTACATGTACAGTAGAGTATAGCAACAGCACCTCATTAAGCTACAAGTACAGTACAGAATAGCAACAACACCTCAATAAGCTACAGTAGGTATATGCTACATCGCACAACGTTGTCGGCCCCAAAAATAGCAGATCTACAAGCTCACAGCGCGTCGCGGACGCAACATGTTGTGAACTTATAGAGCTGCTATTTTCGATGTCAACGTTATGTATGTGATAGAACACGAACGTATACAATAGCTCAGCTATGCTAGCTTGCGCCTGTCAGCTGCTAGCCAATATGATGACATTCTTTCCCTAGAATTAAATCACTTTGAAACGCTGCACTCCATATACAACATAAATATGATCGGCAACGTACATTAACGTAGTGGGTTTGGCGTTGAGTGCCAGTGCTAGCTGGGTGCTACCCATGGAGCTAACGGTGCTAATGTTAGCGTTAGCTAGCATAATGGCTAACGTTAGTAAGCAAGCTGTACACAAGCATTCATTCATTCATTCATTATCCCAGATAGCGGTAGATTAATGAGAGCATATTATCACTTACAATAATTTCCTTGTAAACAAGTAAACGTTAGCTGACCAGCTATTTCCTCCGTGGTGGAGAGTGGAAAGTCCGGTGACCAAGTTTGGTCAAAGAGGAAGGGACGTAATACCCGGAACTCCTTTGACGGACGGCCTGTCCTTCAAAATAAAATAAAATGCTATTTATAGTGCTATAAATGCTATAAATAGCGACTTTGAAAAGGAGAGGTTTTATTTTCAAGATAGGTATAATATTTTTTTTTTGTCCAAGTTTTTTTTTTTTTTTCAAAGTTTTTTTTTTATGTCATGCATGAAAAAAAAAACTAACCTAAAAAAAAAAACTCATCCCTCTTAAAAAAAAAACATCCCTCCTAAAAAAAAAACTCATCCCTCTTTTAAAAAAAAAACTCATCCCTCAAAAAAAAACTCATCCCTCAAAAAAAAAACTCATCCCTCAAAAAAAAAAACTCATCCCTCAAAAAAAAAACTCATCCCTCCAAAAAAAAACTCATCCCTCAAAAAAAAAAAACTCATCCCTCAAAAAAAAAAACTCATCCCTCAAAAAAAAAAACTCATCCCTCAAAAAAAAAAACTCATCCCTCAAAAAAAAAAACATCCCTCAAAAAAAAAAACTCATCCCTCAAAAAAAAAAAATCATCCCTCAAAAAAAAAAACTCATCCCTCAAAAAAAATGTTATAGCCTATGTTTTTTTTTTCCATACCAGAAAACATAAACCACCAGCTCTTAAAATAATGTACCTACCCTTAAAACAATCTACCTAGCTCTTAAAATAATGTACCTACCCTTAAAACAATCTACCTAGTAATGTCCCCTAAGGGGCTCCGTATTAATTTCAATGACCCCCATAACTCTGAGAGTGTATACAAATGGAACCAAATGGACCCGTAATTTTGCAGTTTTTGCAGTTATTGTGCGTTATTTTTCTTTGAACACTCACTGACAAACACATCTGTGTGAGAAGTGAACACACACACACACACACACACACACACACACACACACACACACACACACACACACACACACACACACACACACACACACACACACACACACACGCACACACACAAACACAGCAAGGGCGCCAATACTGTGGGTGCTTTTTCCTCAATATATCTATATAGAATTTCACATGGCTGTTGTGTCTCAGAGTCTTCTGTCTCTTCTGTTTTTGTTTCTATGAGATGTGCAGCTTCTCTCGCATATCCTATGGGCACACTTTCAGAGCATACTACATACGACTTTCCAGCTCGTTTTACAAATTGTAATTCTGCATGAGCTTTTCCTTCAGTTTCCAGGATCTTCATTTAGTGTGTTGGCCCATCTCATCTTCTTCCTCAGACCTCAGTGTCTTCAGTAGGCTATGTCATCATAACTCTTAGTTTAGTGTCATCACTTTAATTCCTTTAGAGATTTTTTGTTGTTGTCAATGACTTCAGTGAGCTTAACTCTAAAACACTAACCTCCCCCTGGTCAGCCGGGTCGCCTGATGGAGGGGAAAGGAACTGGTTGGAATAACGTGTTCCTTCCACGCGCTACGTCCAACCAGGGAAACTCCCCCCTGTCAGGTGACAAGAAGGTCAGTTGGCTCTCATGCATTGAAGGAGGCATGAGCTCAGCCCTGGGCTCCCTAGGCTGGTGGGGGGAGTGTAGTGCCCAGGATCACTTAGAAAATTGGCACCGGGTGAAAAAAGGGTTACAGAATCGAGGGATAAAAAAAAAAAAGTTTTTCAGACGGAAAGCTTCCTGCTTGGTAGAAATGTAAGACATAGTCAGAGACAAAAATCTAAACTAAAGGTCTGTACACACCGGGAGCGTTTATTTTGGAGCCTGTGTGAGTATGACTATGCACTTTCTGTCCTATTTGAATCCTATCTGCAACCTCCACTATACACTAAAACTGTAGTGTTAAAATCCGTAACACTCTCTGGAACAGTGTTTCTCAAACTCTTTCAAGTCAAGGACCCCCAAATGAATATGTATTTGGCCACAAACCCCCATCTGAAAATGTTTTGTGCCATGGACCAAAATTATTCAAATTTCTCCAAACATTTTCAATATTTTTGATAAATAAATAAAATAGCAGATATATACAAGCTTGGATAAATTGTGACTGTGTATTAACACATTTTGCTGTGGACCCCCTGGAACCTCCCCAAAGGACCCCTGTGGGTCCCCGCCCAGGACCCCACTTTGAGAACCAATGCACTACACTAAAACTATAGTGTTAAAATCCGTATAAAACTCTGGAATTTACTGTTCTCCAGCTCTCCGTGTCTCTGAAAAAAGGGAACGAGTGGAGCTGCTGCTCTTTTAGAAAAATAAAATAACAACAACAAGATGTGTTGAGACTCAAACTAGTCATGGAATGTGGATAAATATTATTGAATGACGTGGGATAAAAAAAAACATGGTTGATATCTCTCAGTACACACTGTGTATGGTCGAATCACTGACAACCAAAAACGTGTGAGCTGAGGACATGTTGACATCCGTACAGCCCCCAGTATATGAGTGATCTTTAATGGGTTATACCAGCGGTGGAAAGCAACTACGTACTTATACTCACGAGTACTGTACGTACAATTTTGAGGTACTTTTACTGGAGTATTTCCAATGTTCTATACTTTTACTTCTACTCCGCTGCATCTCCAACGCAGACGCAAATATTGCACTTTTTTACTGCAATTATATGAAAAAAGTTAATTGTTACTTTGTAGATTTAGATTATTATTACAAAACATACATTAACCACTTAATCCCTACATTCGGCTATTTCAAAAGAGCAGATCTACAAGCTCAAAACGCATCGTGGCGCTTTGCATAATGGGTATTTACTTTTGGTACTTTAAGTATATTTCGATGCCAATACTTTTGTACTTTTATTCAAGCACATTTTGAATACTGTAATTTTACTTGTAACAGAGTGTTTTCTATACATTGTGGCATTGATATTTTTCCTTAAGTAAAATAAACTGAAGTACTTCTTCCACCACTGCTGACAACCACAACGTGTGAGCTGAGGACATGTTGACGTCCGTAAAAAAAAAAGGCCCCATATGAGTGGTCTTTAATACACGCTGCATATTCCAGCGCTGGGGACGACTAAATAATCCCACTACGTTATACGAGGCGAGATTTTTATTACTGATAAACACACAGGGGCCGGTATACCGAAAAGAGAAGAGGAGGGGGGGGGAAAAGTATTAAGAATTCATGGTGTGGCCAAGAGTGTTGAGTGGGCCACATGTCAGGATTTTTAGCACCTCGTTAAAAGTCATGCAGAGGCATGAATAATGCATGTGTGAAATATTGTTCCCCCTGACCCTCGGTGTGTTTCTTAGGGGGCAGACATTGTGGGTGCGCGGAAAACAAATCAGAGAGCACTTCAAACTGTTCCATTTAGGGGCCGTTTTTACACATAATAAAGACGACTGTGAGGGAATTAAGGGAGTGGGGGCGAAAGGCTTCACACGCATACATAACACGTGGAGGGAGGGACGTGGGGGGAACATAAAATATTTGTATTGTCATCAGCAGTGGCGGATTTAGCAAATGACTCTGTGTGAGAAGAAGAAAGTCAGCCCCCCCCCCCCCCCGCGCGGGGGTCACCACTAGGAAACGCAGAGCAAAGCCCCGCACTAGTGAACTTAAATGGCTCTCTGGGAGTCTCATTTGAAAATCCCCTCGCACTCTGTAAATCACACAGCTGGGAGAGGTACTCGGATCTGGCACTCTGTAAATCACAGCCCCCTCCCCACCTAGCGGCCCACCCTGACCCCTACCACGCTAAGAGAGCAGAACAGACGGGACTCCCATGATCTTGGTGTTTGGGTCACTAATACTGTAGTAACCTTTTTTAATTAACACATAAATTACCCACAGTTTTATATTATGCAGATTAGGCCACAGACCCCCCCATTTGATTCAATCTTTATCTCTGGGACCCAAATCCACACTGTACAGTCATGTCCTCATTGTTAATTTAACCCATTAAGGCCTGAGGTTCCGATTCTACAAAATGTTTGAAAAAACGTATGTTGCTATGTCAGCTGGTTTTCAAACTTTTTAATGTCAAGGATCCCAAAATGTATTATGTATTTGGCCGCCGACTCCCATCTCAAAATATTTTGTTCCAGGGACCCCCAGAAGCAAAGATTTTAGTTACAAATGCTCGCTTTGAAAATATATTTATTTGAAGATTTGCACACATTTTCTCGATTTTTCGAAAATAGCAGATCTACAAGCTCATAGTGCGGCACTTGATGCCGCGCCATGAGCTTGTATATCTGCTATTTTTGAATAGCCAAAGTGTAAAATAATGCTTTTTAGCTCTCTCTTTAGCAACTCCGAGTGTACAAATGTACAAACTCAGAGTTGCAGACCCTTAAGTGTCCATTTGGTTCCTAACTAACTATCATTACATTTAGCTGGGGACCCCATGGAACCCCCTCAAGGACCCCTTGGGGGTCCCCGGACCCCACGTTGAGAAACAGTGACTTAGTTAGTTTCCCTGGAAAGATGGAAGTACCCCTCAAAAAGAAGCAGCCTCGTTTGCTTAGTACAAGACCATAGCAGAACCCTGTCAACCTGTGCTTGTATAGAAGCTTATTTTAGTTTTTACTCGTGCTTGGTGATGAATTACTGTAGCTGGAGGAACGCAATGGAGAAATACTTGGTCGTCACCCTATTGCTTAATTTATAGTCCGTCGTACGATAGCCAACGTACAAACTCTCAAAACGTCACCTCTGCGACGTGTTGTTGTGAGTTAGTAAATAGGCTATATTTTTGGCACTCGACAATGCCGCAAGGCGGTATAAATCGGCTAACACACTTTACGAGAGAGAACTGCCTCTCTGGCTCTGGTAGTGGTGCACATGTGATGTAGCAATCTGCATAATTCGCCAATAGCCTTCAGCTATTACAGTAAGAGAGTCAATTGCACAATACCACCAGTAGATCATAATTAACTGCTAATTTAATTTACCAGTGTGTGCAAATACTCTAACATGTGCAGGGATTCTGTGCAGTACTGGAACTAGATGCTGAGCCTTCAGATACCAGCTTCTACAGCTTCTACTGTCATAGTAGCCACAACTAACCAACTAACTGTCTGTCTGTCTGTCCGTCCGTCCGTCCGTCCTCGAGAGTTATGAGAGTCCTTGAAATTAAAAGATCTCTGAACCACTGATCGATTGATCAATTAACCTAGCGATCTATCTTTCGATCTAATACCAGTCAGGAAGTGTATTTTATAAAAAATAAAATGAAAAAACTATTCAGAAAAGAAAATTATATTCATATCCAATGATGACAAAAACGGACTAATTTAACCACATAATATATATATACTCTATATACCATAGTTTGTTGATCGGGGTCCCCCAGGGCTCTATACTTGGCCCCCTCCTTTCTCCCCCTCATACACCAAATCTCTTCTCGAAAAATAGCCTATCTACAAGCTTGTAGATTGGCAATATTTGCAGAATGTCACCCCCCCCCCCCCCGTAATAGGGACGCTAGCTAGGGTTCATGTGGTTAAAATTGATTCAGAATGAGGGTTCTATTTATATTACAACGAACAGCTGTTTCAAGTGAGGCTTTTGGAAGTGAGCAAATTGAAAGTGAGCTGATCCCGGCCTGATCACATGCAGCACGCCTTTATCCTCCTAGAAGGCTGCTGATGGGGGAAGACAACACATCACTGGTGGCCTATGTGTGTGTGTGTGTGTGTGTGTGCACACGTGCGTGCGTGTGTGTGTGTGTGTGTGTGGCACTCGCATGTTTGCTTATGAATTGAATTGAGGTGCCGCTTGGGAGGCCAGAGCAAAAAGTCTACTTTGCTTTGCAAAACAAAGACATCGCTTGCCAGAGTGCATGCGTGCGTGCGTGCATGTGTGTGTGTGCGTATGCGTGTGTGTCTGTGTCTGTGTCTGTGTCTGTGTCTGTGTGTGTGTGTGTGTGTGTGTGTGTGTGTGTGTGTGTGTGTGTGTGTGTGTGTGTGTGTGTGTGTGTGTGCGTGCGTGCGTGCGTGCGTGCGTGCGTGCGTGCGTGCGTGCGTGTGCGTGCGTGTGTATTATATTAGTGTTCACCCCCTGAGGAGATATCCGTCCCACCAAATTGTTTGTGTCAGCCGGGGGACTCTTCACACGGAACTGTTGTGTTTTCTTTTTTTTAAGTAGATCAATGTTAAAGTCCTATAGCATGGCCTGGCGTGGTGTGTGTGTGTGTGTGTGTGTGTGTGTGTGTGTGCGCATGCGCATGCGTGTGAGTGTGTGAGTGCGTGCGTGTGTGACCATGAATTTAAATGACATTGACTTCCTCACGTTGCTGTTCCCCTGAGCTGGCAAGCCAGACCCCATGCAGTGGTGAAGAGCATATAGTAAGAACAGCTCAGTCAGTGGCAGCAGTAACCCCTTATGAGAGCTGCCCATACCCCATAGGGTTGCACCGCTATCTGGTTACCAGCAGGCAGCATTCTGATTTACACTTTAGTTGCCGCATCGGTGTCGTCGTGCACCAGGAAATAGCCGATCTACAAGCTCACGACGCGTCGCAGTGCGACGCGTCGTGAGCTTGTAGATCTGCTTTTTCCCCGGCACGACGCTATGAGCGGCGAAGTGTTAAATCAGGCATTACTTACGGAGATACTGAGCCTCTGGAGGCGCATGACTCTGGGGGTCACAGGTTCACGTCTCAGGAGGGCCACAGCTGCAGCACCGCTGGCCCGATCACGACCCCCAGCTTCCCACAGACACACACATGCACACGTGTGTGCGCGCACACACACACGCTGCCTCGCTCGTCTTGAGTGCCAAGGACTGACATGCGAGACACACTGTTCCTGGGATTATTAGACTGCATGCGTGGAGATTTGATGGTTGATTTGCTGTGTTGTGCCTTCTGTAACGTGGTTACCAGGTAGTTGCCTGCGTAATGTGTAATAACTGTAAGTGCAAGCAGGCGAAACACAGCATACTGTGTAATTATCTCTCTTTCTCTGCGCTCCACTCTCACTCTCGGTCTTTATACCGAATATATCTCTCTGTCTTTCCTTTGTAATGTACATACATAGCTACAGTAGATGATAGATACCGGTATGGATATATAGATGGATAGATGGAGTGAGTGAGTGACTGAGTGACTGAGTGACTGAGCTTTTTGTGTTTTCCTTTTGACAGATATTTACTGTATTATGGTAATGTATATACTGTAACCTCAATCAATAGATAGATCAGTGGTTCTAAACCTGTGGGTCGGGACCCTCAGGGGGGTCCCCACATGATTTGGGGGTTAAAGTCATCAACAAACTATTCTATAAAAACTGGTCACACGTTGGCAAAAATATCAAGGACCAGATCTACAAGTTCACAACAATGCCTCACAACAACGTGAGGCGTTGTGAACTTATAGATCTGCTATTTTCACAATATGTATCTGTGGAAATTAGTCAAACAAAATGTTATGCCTCAACTCCTACAATTCCAAGTGCTTATCAGGGTGGGGTGGGGTCCCCAGTTCAAATATGATTATTTGGGGGAGTCACGGCCTGAAAAGGTTGTGAACCACTGAGATAGATAGACAGAGAGATAAATAGATACGGTAGACAGACAGTTTTATCTCCATTGGTAATTATGTTTGCTTCTCTCATAAGACGTCCCAACACTAAACGCATGTTGAGTGACACGTTTTAAGGAACCGAGCTCCACCTGGGCTCTGAAGCACCAACACGACCTCTGACCCCTTCGTCGATGACTCACTGCTTGCT
>NC_137616.1:13298912-13401412 GCF_963280865.1 Gymnoscopelus braueri
TATGCAAGCTCCATTTTTTGTTATTTTCAGGACAAAAAAAACTAGAAAAAGTGCTCCTCGGAGGTCAGGTAGGTTATTATGACCTCCCTGGTGGCGCTATAATAGGCCAATGTGAAAAGGGTGCCATTTATTCTTAGGCCTTTCACGGCAATCGGACACTGCATCCATGATTTGAGGCATTTTGTTCCAAAAATGTGGTTTGCTAAATTAGACCTGCTGGTGGCGCTATGACAGGCTGATCTGAAAAATGTGGGGCAGAGGTTCTGCTGTGGTATCCAGGGAGTGTGTGTGCGCAGTTTCACAGCGACCGGGCCAACGGTGGCGGAGATTAGCTGGTCACAGACAGAAGGACGGACGGACGGACGGACGGACGGACGGACGACGGACGGACGGACGACGGACGGACGGCGGACGGACGGACGGACAGTGGGGCAAAACATACTCTCTCGCCATGCCTTCAGCCTGGTGGAGACAATAAGAGGGAGGGGGGCAGGGAGAGCAAGGAGAGTATAAGAAAGAAAAAACTGTCGAGGATAGGCAAACAATATGCAGTATATCTATATATCTACACATAGCCTCATTCAGCTGGTACAAATACAGTATGTAAAGCCTGATTTATAATTAGTCATAATGACTGTGTCCCGTACCGGAAATAACAGATCTATAAGCTGGTGACAGGGAATATCACTGCCTCATTATGTTGATCAAATAAAAGGCAAAGTAAGTAACTTTATGTCCTCGGTGAACTGCGATTGAACCGCATCAGTATGCAGAGACCATCTCGCCTTGTACTATGAGATGCAAACTCAAAATTTAGGCCAATCGTTGTTAGTTAGCAGCAGTGAGTATGAATAATTCATTGTCTATGTACTTTATAGCATGCAACCAAGGTTAGCACCAAATAACAACAAAAAGTCTAAAACTTCTGAATATATTCTCACTACTATCGTATACAAAATTGATTTTTGTATTGTGTTTCTTGCTGTTACAATAGTTTTTCTGACGTATTTATTTTGTTGTTTGGCCTAAACTGAGGGATCTATATGGTCTTTTATAGTATGCTGCAAGTTCCATGACCCAATGTTAGAGTAATACCTAAACAACGCGTAGACTAGACTTCGTCGTTTGCGGGCAGAAACCTTGTATGTCCGAAAACCTTTACTTTTTTAATACTAAAAAAAAGGGGAAAAAAGCTCAGTGAGCTTGTAGATCTGCTATTTTCACTACATCAAAAAAAACATCAAAAGTTTAAATATGGAGATACGAGGCTTCTGACTTTCTCTATTCTTTGACATCTTTCTAGGAGATCCAAGCTGGAACTAATCAAATCAGTTGAGACAAATCAAATGGAATCAGTGCTTCACATTACAGGGTATGTAAGCAATAATAATATCTGCAGAGGCTATACGCCTGCATGCTGAAACAGAGTGCACGGATGGATGCTGTGCATGTGTGTGAGAGTGCGTAGGAGGGGAGGTTGAAATAGAAAACAGTGTGTGTGAGAGAGAGAGAGAGAGAGAGAGAGAGAGAGAGAGAGAGAGAGAGAGAGAGAGAGAGAGAGAGAGAGAGAGATGAGAGAGAGAGAGAGAGAGAGAGAGAGAGAGAGAGAGAGAGAGAGATTTGGCTAGTAGTATTTGTGCTATTTGTGTAAGGGAGAGCGAATGCTTGTGGTGGTGGTGTGTGTGCGTGCGTGCGTGCGTGTGTGTGTGTGTGTAGGTCTCTGGAAGAGACATCTGTGAGTGTGCACATTATATTGTAAAAGAAAATATGGACCAATATGTGGAATAAGTCACCCTTAACGTCACCCATGGGTTTGTGGAGTCCGGAAGCCAAAACTCCCTTTCATATTCAGCATATAGGATTTTACTAGTAGCCACAATGTGGTAACACGTACGTACCACAAGTTATGAGATGGTGAAACGATAATGCTCCTATATAAGCCACAAACAAGTCCATATGAGATCAACATATAGCTTTAAGAAAACACTTGTTTTATTTTGCGATGTGTAGCACAGTGCCATATGTTACCACTGTGCTCGGGTGGCGTGTGTGTGTGTGTGTGTGTGTGTGTGTGTGTGTGTGTGTGTGTGTGTGTGTGTGTGTGTGTGTGTGTGTGTGTGTGTGTGTGTGTGTGTGTGTGTGTGTGTGTGTGTGTGTGTGTGCGTGCGTGCGTGCGTGCGTGCGTGCGTGCGTGCGTGCGTGCGTGCGTGCGTGCGTGTGTGTGTGGGTGTGCGTGTGTGTGTCTGTTTGTGTCCGCTTGTCCGATGCTAATCACAAAAAAACATTCAATCAGTGCTTCTTGGGCACACTGCCAGTAATCTGTTTGACATATCTTAAAATGGAAGTCAATCCAGCTTGGATCTTGGGGGTTTATACATGTTCAATAATAACAGAAAAGCTTTCTGTGGACTTTCTTACAAATGCACACGTAGCCTTTCTCGCCAAGGACCTGAAAATGTGTGCAAATCTTTGAATATATATATTTTTTAAAGCAAACATTTGTAAAATATTTTGTTCCGGGGATCCCCAGAAGCAAGGATTTGAGTTACAAATGTTCGTTTTAAAAATATATATATTCAAAGATTTGCAAAAAAAAATCACAATTTTTCAAAAATAGCAGATATACAAGCTCGTAGCACGGCACTCGGTGCCGCGCTATGAGCTTGTAGATCTGCTATTTTTTGATAGCCAAAGAAAGTGACAGTGAGTATGTGTTCCAGGATTGAATGGGTTAAAGACCTCTGGCCTTCCATAAGAAACACTGTAAATCAGAGAAAACTGTGCAAACTGCTGCCAAACCCTGTGGAACTGGAAGGAAGACATACAGCTTCATTATAAAAGACCACAGTATTATCAAACAGTTAACCACTTACACACTGTACGTATACTTCATGAGCCCAAGGGGTCCACATTTGGTCCCCTCCTTACCCCCCCTCCAAGCCAAATCTCTTCGCCAAACCTAGTCGATCTACAAGCTCACAACGACAATGTAGATCTGCTATTTTCGCTGATTGTTCACGTATTTTCTCCGAATCGCTCACCTATTATGACCATGAATAAGGGATACTGGGATTCATGTGATTAAGTGGTTTGTCATAGACCTCTGCAATAGCTGGTGGCATGCAGTTTCCAGTGGAAAAATGTCATAGATAATGACAAGCAAATATACTGTATGACTCCTGTGTGATGCATTATCACTGCCAGAAAGATGTGATGCTAAAAATATTAAGCAGCGTGGTTCATAAAGAGGCACTGGCTCACGGTGGAAAGATCTTGCCATCGGGAAAATTCTAATAAAAATGGTATTATAGGAACATCAAGGCCATTCCTGTTTTCTCTCTTCATTTAACCCTTTAAGACCAGGAATGCATCTGTGTCATTTTAAGATTTCTTTGGCTTTTGTCAAAAATAGCAGAGCTACAAGCTCATAGTATGAGCTTGTAGATCGTCTATTTTTGAAAAATCGTGAAAATGTGTGCAAATCTTTGAATATGTTTTAAAGCGAACATTTGTAACTCAAATCGTATTGCTTCTGGGGATTCTACAAATGTCTTCTAAATCCTAACAGTTTAAAAAAAAAAAACACTTACGCTTTTTTCATGTCAAGGACCCCCAAAAAGGATATGTATATATATATATAAATATTTGAGTTCAAATGTTTGCTTTAAACAATATATATATTTAATGATTTGCACAAAATGTTCATGGTTTAAAAAAAATAGGCCAAAGAAATCTTAAAATGACACTCAGATGCGTTCCCGGTCTTAATGGGTTAAGGTTGAACGTACTGTAATTACTTTTCCTTCTTCCTCTCTTAAATCGACATTTTGAGGCAATTGGACTATTTCTTGTTCCCAATTTATTCTGCAGTTGGAAGGTTCATCAGGGTGCGCTGCTTCATTCGTATCTCTGTTGCACTTTGATGTCTTTATAATGAGTGGAAGTTGTGGTTTGCTCTTAACCAAAAGCAGACACGGCACCCATTAGGCTGTTCTATATCTCTTGTAGCACTCTCTCTCTCTCTCTCTCTCTTTGTTGGACATAGACATCTATCGATAAATCCCACAAATCTCTGTGAGTGTGTATGTCTGTCCACATATCTCGAGAACCGGCCAACTAATTGCCTTGGCATGTTTATTACTGAGGGCCCATGGGGGGTACAGTGTTGAGTGCATAGTGCAGTGTCGGTCCGATCGGAACCGACGTGCGGCAATGTTGTAAATGGTAAATGGTGCATTTATATAGCGCCGTTATCCAAGGCGCTTTACAATGTACTTCATATTCACCCATTCACACACACTGCTCATCGGGAGTAATTAGGGGTTCAGTGTCTTGCTCAAGGACACTTTGACACTAACTCTGGGGGAGCCCGGGATCGAACTGGGAACATCCCAAGCGGCCGCTCTACCTCCTGAGCCACTGCCACCACAGTCATTGTTGGCGCGGGACGTAGCTTGAGGCATCTGTTTACGCCCAATTATGCCCAAATATGGAGATGTCTGGTGTTATATTGATGTCAATGGTGTTCCACATGGCTCCAGACTGGCCTCCAAAGGACTTTGATAAACGGATACTGTACTATAGATGTGACCAAACTATGGAGATGAATAACTTTTACTGCTCATAAACCAAGCCCCCAGAACCGCGGTAGAACAGTGAAGCTCGTGGTCAAATGTGGTATTGCAAGACTTCCGCATTCTTCAAGCTTCTACCGTTTGAAACCCTATAGTGCGCTTGCTCGGTGCTCAATTCGTCCGCATTTGAGCACCAACATTTGGTGCTGCGCTATGAGCTTGTAGATCTGCAATTTTTTTTTAATCGTGAACATTTGTGCAAACCTTTGAAAATATATATTTTTAAGTGAACATTTGCAACTCAAATCATTGCTTCTGGGGGTCCCTGGAACAAAATATTTTGAGAAGGGGATCCGTGGCCAAATACTGTACATACAATTTTGGGGGTCCTTGACATGAAAAAGTTTGAGAATCACTGCTCTATGCCATAAACGATGGCCATCATCCGTGAATGATGGGTACTGTACTGCATTGCACAAGATCACAACATTTTGCACCGCGACAACAAGACACACGACAAAGTATAAATCATGTTTAAGCTGTCCAACATCTGGAATATTTTTGACAAAATAATTTCAACTGCTACCCCTGGTTAATTTCGCTGATACGATACTGTCTAAGTGGAAGTACATTAACCCTTGCATTGTGTTAGAAAACTGCATCCACTTGTGGTGTTAGCGGGTCAAATTTGACCCGTGATTTAAATAAGCCCAAAATACTCAAAAAATAAGTATTTTCATTAAAAAAAATCTCCCACCTCATAGCTGACTTGTAATGCATTCATATCCATGTAAACACTTTTAAAAATATTTTGTTGGGTTAGGGCTAGGGTTTCATCTTTCAAAATATCTCGTTTTCTATTATAAAAATGTTAAAATGCACTCATTAAATTTCCTATAATGAAGGCAATGGATAATTATGTTATCTAGCTAGAATAGAATAATTAAGAATAATAATTAGAACACACTTCAAAAAAAAATAAAAAAAAAAAATACTTATTTTCGTTTTTTAACTTTAAAAAATGTTAAAATTATAAAAAATAGTGACACTAGTGGTGTTAGGGTCCGAAATGACCCGTATACCATAGAAGGTAAAAAGTCATTTATTTTTCATAAACTCAAACTTTATTTTACTTCTGATAGCAAATGCTAATTGAGGACAAGTCTCTCTCACTCTCAAACATGTAAACATTGAATATTGACAATTTGGGGGGGAATTGAGCCACACTTCTTTGCCGGGTCATTTCGGACCCTAACACCACAAGTGTCACTTTTTTTTTTGAGACCATCAGAATTAATTAAAATTATGATAAATAATTTTGTTGCGTTAAAATGGCTATTTCTGAGGATATCATGAAGCCTCGTTCCATTAAAGAAATGTAAAGGGTACTTTTTACCCATTTAAACTTGAAAACGGGTCAAAAAAGACCCTAACACAATGGAAGGGTTAACTCATGCGACCTGAAATGTAACATTTGGTTGCGCATCAATGCCAAATGAGGTCTTTAAATGCATGAAAGAGTTAAGACTCTGAGTGAATGATCAAGCTTTTCTTTCAAGCAAACCATAGAACTCTGACGCTGATTCTGTTGTCACCGCAGATGAAACAAACTAATTAGACACCACAGCAAGTGGAGCAAAGACTGTGAGATGTTCTAAGAACTTAAAACAGATGGAGCTGATGTTGATTTCACACTTTAATAATTATCTGCACCTTTCACATTTTTTGTGTCTCGTTCACACGATAACACAAGTGATTTCAGTATTCCAAAACATGTCAATTCTGAACATTAGTTTTCTCATGAGAGCCGTATAGTAAATCAATCTGCACTTTTGTTGAAACTTCCAACAGTTTCACATGTACAGTATATAATATTATTGTTGAAGAGAAGATCCTAGATCTGATGTTTAGAATTAATAGAAGCACAATAATTGAAATGGGTTAAAAAATTATAATAACATTACAGTGGACAAGAGAACCAGACCAACCAAGAGAAGATGCTGCAGCAGCCAAAGTGCATGCACATAAGACAACACATGTATGGAATTTCAGAAACATGCTACAAATTGACAAAACACAATGAGTTAACCCATTCAATCTGGGAACGCATTTGTGTCATTGTAGATTTCAGCTATATGGCTATAAAAAGCTAGTATTTTGCACACCTACAAAGGCAACAGGTGTGTAGGAGAAGACCAAACAAGGGCCCCAACGCACTGAAAGAAAGAAAAAAAACTCCTGCACACTGTCTTCAAATGCAATTAAAAAGTTTTAATGGGAAGTACAACGTTTCGGTCTGTTAGACCTTCATCAGGTTATCTTTTAGGAGGATAACCTGATGAAGGTAAAAGATAAAACCTGATGAAGGTCTAACAGACTTTTTAATTGCATTTGAAGACAGTGTGCGGGAGTTTTTCCTTTCAGCTATATATATAGCACCATACGTTTTTCAAAAAACTATTAGGATTTAGAATGCATTTTTAGAATCGGCCTCATGCAGGTCTAAATACATGCAGCAACCCCGACACAATATACGCTAAATTTAGAAAAGCGCTGCGGGTTCAGAAAACACAAGTAAATATAGAAATGCTGCAAAAACACTCTCAACACAACGGAAGTGAACAACACGGCAGAAATGAGTCAGAAATACTCAATAGCAGCGCTACTCAACATGAGGGGGGGGGGGGGGGGGGGGGCGCATGCGGACAGACACAGCAGCTTCCCCGTTCACTTCCATTATATGGGAGAAAAGGGGCAGAGCTGAAGTGAAGTGTCTCCAAAATGTCTGAAGCGCGGGGCTCAACAATGGTACACTTTGAACGGGCGACCAAACAATAGGAAAGAAGTGCCGTCTTTGTGCCACTTGGCAGCTAATTCACTTGTAGTTTTCTTTCAGTGAACACTCCAAGGTACAGTAAGTCAAACAAAGTACACGCCGGAAAATCAGCACTCCTGCCCGCACTGACAACAGCCCCGCAGGACAACATGTCTGAAGTCTGAAGGCTTAAGGCTTGCATTGACGCGTATGAATCACGGGACTCCCTCTTTCCCAGGTGTTTCGCCCAGGGACCCGTCCCTAATATGCCTATATCCCTAATGTAACCTTAACCCTAACCTGAGGCCAGTTTTTTTAAAACAATATTTTGATTTAGTTTTTTTTTATATAAATATATATTCAAAGATTTGCACACATTTTCAAGATTTTTCAAAAAATAGCAGATCTACAAGCTCATGAGCTTGTATATCTGCTATTTTTGAATAGCCAAAGAAACCTAAAATGACACAGATGCGTTCCAGGTCTACCTCACACAAACAATGCCTAAAGCCCAGGCCCTTACTCTCCATGTTCCATGTCTCTGCCTTTGGCCACATGCACCACATTCCCTTCCACCTCAGCTCATTCTCAGCCAATCGTGTGTTGATTGTGGATTGTGTGCACCTGTGTCTTGTTAGTCCATGTGTCTTTAACCACTTTAACCCTCTAAAACTACCTGGTACGCTCTTTTTTCACTCTAAACAAAACCCTTACACCAAATATCACCAAAAATAGCCAATCTACAAGCTCACAATGTGTTGCAACTTGCAAGGTGACACATTGTGAGCTATTTTTTGGTGAACGTTCCCCCATGCTGGGGTTCAAGTGGTTAAAAGCTATGTCAGTTTGTCAGATCATCTGTTACTGTGAACCTTTGTTAGCCGGTTGTAGTTTGCCTGTTTCAATAAGCCTGTTTTTTGTTACCCTGTGAAGAAGCCTGTACTCTGTTCTTTCGGTTGTCTCCTGTCTGTGTCTGTTCCTGTTGCCTTGTTTTGCCTGCCTGTGTATGCCTGTGTTCTGTCTTGCTTGTCGTGATAGAGTTGGATTTCCCCTCGAACTTCCATTTGCTCTTCTGTCTATGTCCAACTTTGCAATCTATAGATTTCCAGTTTGTAAAGATGTACACAGTGCTGTACAGACATGACAAATAAAGGGAAACCCAACAAAAGTGTCTTGGTAAGGTGTATGTAGGGCCACGAGCTGCCACAACAGTTTCAACTCTCTGGTCTGGAACATTACTGGAGGATGGAATACCATTCTAACAAAACATATTCTCTCATTTGGTGTTTTGATGACGTTGGTGGAGACTGCTGTCTAACAATCTCCCATAGGTGTTCAACTGGGTGGAGATCTAGTGACTCTGAAGGCCATAGACTCACATCATTTTCATACTCAGCAAACCTTTTATTGACCACCCTCGTACCCTGTGGAGGGTGGGTGATTAGAGGGGTCTCCAATCTAATCAGGATCAGGATAGAAATGTCACGGTGATCATTCAGAACAACCCCAGTTCAAATATGATTATTTTGGGGGGTCGCGGACAAGATTGAGAACCACTGCCATTAGATTGAAATGAAGATCATATTGGTCACTGTTCCTATACTGAAACACTAGCCCAGTTGTTCAGTCTTTGAGACTGAGAAGCTCATGCCATCCGTGCCCCTATAATGAACTCTTTCACCACTTCAATCTTTTTCTCTTGCCCGATCGATCCAAAATTGAGGTAAACTGGGCCTGCTCAGCCTTTTTATTAGGGGGTGTAGCTGTACACATATTCATACTGAACAATTTTACAGGGTGTTCAGTGTGATGTATCTACTGTTCCGAGTGCAAAATAGACTTGTTTTGCATGCGGAACATACTTCAAATCAAGTTCCCATACATGGCCCGGAAAGACCGGAGTCTACTATTCACACAACAATGGCATTTGTTATTGCATTGTCCCGATCTGAATTGCCAGCGAAAGGCTGTTCAAATGTCAAAGGGAGCTGTTTGCACCTCTCGCTGGGATTTTCCCTAGTACTGTAGCAGTGTTTTTCACATTCACGTGGTGCCATTACAAATAATACGTTTGAACCTGTGGGCTACAGTATACAGTAGACCCTATTCACACAGCGGCCATTTTGCTCTTTATTTATACCCTGATGGAGTGGCATTTCTTAACCCCAGAGTATGAAGTAAGAACAAAATGGCCACCGTGCAAAAATGATCAATTGTTTTAGAAAGTTCGTGCCTCTATGGTGTGTGAACTGGACAAAGTTCTGTTTGTGGCTGTTATAAAGTGGGAGACGGGGATTATTGTTGAAGTATTCACAGCAGGAAAAAATAAATATCAAACCATTAGGCTATTGCCACCACACAAAATAGTGTGCCAGGCCCGGGTTAAGGAAACGATATACCCCACTGTAATTCATTTTCTGCGTTCCATTGTGCAACTTCGGTCAAATATTGTGGCTTTAGGGGAGTTCTGGACCATATGGCTCACATTTACTTGGCAACAGAACAGCGTGAGAGAATTCAGCACAGTACTCAATGTGCTATTGTAATATGTTTAAGTCATATAGAGCAGGTTTTATTGTTTTACTTTGACACGCAATGACAGCATTACAGCGGTAGGCTACGCTCAGGTCAACAAAACACATCGAATAAAGAGCGTGTGTTGTCATGAGGAATGTTAACCTGAGCACTCGGAGAGGTGATGATGATGAAATTCTTGCTCTCCTAGCCGGAACTTTTGCAGCGTGTCCTTGTGGGAGATTCCCCATTGTCTATAGCAATAAACATGACTAATCGGCCTCAAACTTGGCCGGGTCCCTTGGCACGTACTTTGAAAGGCTTTGCCTGCGAGCCCCGCTTATAGGTGCTGCTCATCCCAATGAATTTTTGGTACACAAACATCGGATTATCTCTCCATGCAACTATCCCAGTCGTATTAATTATTCACCGGTGAGCCCCCCCCCCTCCTCCTCCCGCTCCTCCTATGCGGCGCATACAAATCTTTGCAGGAGTGACCTATATTGCATTTGGGAGAGCGAGAAAGGGAGAATAAAATCCATCAGCGCAACATTGCAGGAATTTGAATGACTCCAATGATTCCGGTGTGACCTCTTCTTCCACCTTGACAGTTCCCTCACCCCACCCCATTATCATCTATAGTGACCCAGATTGCACAGAACTCCTTTTAGGAGTTTAACCCATTTAGACCGGAGACGCGTCCCTGTCATTTTTTTAATTTCTTTTGCTATTCAAAAATAGCAGATCTACAAGCTCGTAGCGTGGCACTCTGCTATTTTTGGAAATAAGTCGTGAAAATGTGTGCGAATCTTTGAATATATGTATACATTTTTAACTCAAATCTTTGCTTCAGAGGGGTCCCTGGAACAACATATTTTGAGATGGGGGTCCGCGGCCAAATACATATCATTTCGGGGGTCCTTGACATGAAAAAAGTTTGAGAACCACTGACAGCAACATACGTTTTTTAGAAAACTGTTGAGATTTAGAAGATATTTGTAGAATCCCCCAGAAGCAAAGATTTGAGTTAAAAATGTTGGCTTTAAAAATATATATATATTCAAAGGTTTGCAAAAAATGTTCAAGATTTTTCAAAAATAGCTGATCTACAAGCTCATAGCGCGGCACTCGGTGCCGCGCTATGAGCTTGTAGATCTGCTATTTTTGAATAGCCAAAGAAATCTTAAAATGACAGAGATTCGTCCCCGGATTGAAAGGGTTAAGAACTAAATGAAAGAGAACCCCCCCCCTCCCTTTGCCTTCATCAGCAGTTACTCTGTGGTCTTGTGTGCTCTCGCTGGATAGGACTGAACTCTTCCCCTTTACCTCCCTTTGAAACAGGCTTTTCGCTCTCATCACTACAGTGTCCGGTCGTTTCTCTCCATTACTCCGCTACAGTACAAAGTCGGTTTCGGGGACAATGTCGGCTCCTGATGCCTTCATGCCCGAAACACTGGGAAACGGGGGAGTTTTTGGTGGGTAGAGGACATGAGGGGTGTGTGTGTGTGTGTGCTGGTGGGGGGGAGGGGGGGGGGGACTAGGTTTTGCAAAGAAGCGTGTGAGATCAGTACTAAATCCATTGTAATCTCCTTCTAACCCATTGATACCTGGAACGCATCTGTGTCACTTTAGATTTCTTTAGGCTATTCAAAAATAGCAGATATACAAGCTCATAGCGCGGCACCGAGTGCCGCGCTATGAACTTGTAGATCTGCTATTTTTGAAAAATCGAGGAAAAAAAAAATTGGGTTTTTTTTTCAATTTTTTTTTAGGATTTAGAAGACATTTCTAGAATCTTCTCAGGTCTTAATGGGCTAAGCTACAGGACCTGCTCCGCGGAGGCTTCGTGGTGCAGGGGAGTAGATGGTCCTCTGGTATGACTGGGGTCCTTTCATCCAGGCAAAAGGAGATTACATCTGAGGAAGGCGCTCCCGCTTTCCCCCACGCGCTGCTATGTTCTCCACGGAGTTCAAACAATGTCTTATATTCCAGTCGCATTCATGAGCATCAAGGAGAACGATGCATCAGAGAAGCGAACACTTACATAATTCGGGGGAGAGATATATACTTTTTTTGTAATGTGCGCACACTGCGCAGGTTGAATATGTTATTGCCAACTTCTTGAGAGCTGCTCGGAAGAAAAATATGGAGTGCTTTTGCAGTTAAATAGGGCTATTTATGGGCAAACCTAACACATAAAAACAGCATTCATGTGATATTGGCATTGCCTATACTCATCAAAGTGCCACTGTGGTGTGTTTATGAAGAAGGAAAGGCAGTTTGTTGCAAAGTAGTGCACCTTGGCCTTATACTTAACCAAAAGAAAAAGGAGGAAAAGTATTTACTACCTCAAACAAGATGCAGAATGAATGTACATGAATTCAGCCTCTACACTTAACATCGGTACAGGGACACGGCGACCATTGCAACATGAACACACACACAAGGCTGTATGCACTGTTCAAGGAGAGCAGGAATTAAAGTAATAGAAGCGAACACAGAAGCAGAGGCACACCTGGTATAGAGAGACATCATTCAGGTCAAGGGGACATGACAGGTGATGGATCATATAATACATCAAGCTACATTCATACTTCAGCTTTCAATAACACTGTCCTCCAAGGCAACACAGTGTCCGTGGCTTTTCACACACATCTACAAGCTCACAACGCGTCGGCATTGCGACCTGTTGCAATTATAGATCTGTTATTTTCGGTGCGCAACACGGCATGCAAACCAAGTATAAATTGGCCATATCCCCTCGCCAAATACATACATCTAATCAGTGGTGGAAAGTACATTTACTTAAGTACTGTTGTTAAGTACAATTTTGAGGTATTTGCACTTTACTTGACTATTTCCAATTGTCTATACTTCTACTTCTACTCCACTACATCTCAGAGGCAAATATTGTACTTTTACTCCACTACAATTATTTGAAAACTTGAGTTACTAGTTACTTTTCAGATATAAATGATGATATTATGAAACATACATTAACCACTTTAGCCCTATTTTATACCTAGCCTATTTGAAAATAGCAGATCTACAAGCTCACAGCTCACAACGCGTCGCAATGCAACGCGTCGTGAGCTGGGGAGAGAGATGGGGAGCGACATGCAGCAAAGGCCATCGTGATCAGGACTCGAACCCGCGACACGCTGATAGTAGCCTAGGTAGGATTGTAGCCACACCCATAGATACTTACCATTATATACGTTGTTGAAGTCAGGGATAGTTGTTGGGAGTATACAGAGGGGTCTAGCGCGGGGTTAGATTTATGGCACACAAGCCTTGCACAAAGCCACATGGAGTACAGAGGGGGGAGCAGCTCCCTGGGGAATATCCTGGCCCTGCGATATTGATGGGAAGGTTTTATTAATATGAATAATGATCGAGAGCTGTCAGAGATGATGGATGATGCTGGAGGTATAAGCGGTCAGTGGGGGCTTTCTCTCGCCTCACCGTTCATCTGTCTCCGGGAACAGCTGCCGTGCGTCTTGCCAAAGGGGCTTCGGGCGCGAGGCCGGCCGCTGAGGAGGGGGAGGGTGGAGGGTGTCTTGTCTGATCTGAGCATTGCTGTCATGGTATGTCTTCACAGGGATAGCGGCCCCTCTGCAACATCAGCACAGGCTGTGGGGAGGGGGTGGAGGAGTGGGGGATGATGATGAAAGAGTGAAGCCAAACTCAGTTGATGGAAAAAGGGATCATCTTATTCCCGTCACTGGGATGATGCAGCGTGGACTGACAGTTGGGGACGGGCCTGTACTGTACTCACAGGTTTAACCCCTTTCAACCTGAGTCTGTGTTTTGCATCACCTATACATGTCATTAACCCATTAAGACCTGAGGCTGATTCAAAAAATATTTTCTAAATCAGTTAAAAACTGTTTTTTGAAAAAAATGTTTTTTTCATGATAAAAAAAAAATTGCAGATCTAAAAGCTCATAGCGCGGCACTCGGTGCCGCGCTATGAGCTTGTATATCTGCTATTTTTGAATAGCCAAATGGGTTAAAGGTGCAAGTGTAGAAGTATAAGGGGTTAGCCTGTTTAACCTTGAACAGCTAACTTCATGCTCCCCCTGCAGCGTCTGTGTAGCTGTGTGCGTGCGTACGTGCAATCGTGCATGCGTGCATGTGTGCTTATATACGGGTTTGCGACTTCACGCGCGAGACGTTTAACACTGGTTGAACGGTGCAGTAGTTTGCGAGATTGCCCGTGAACACACACGCGCACACACACACACACAAACACACACACACACACACACACACACACACACACACACACACACACACACACACACACACACACACACACACACACACACACACACACACACACACACACACACACACACACACACACAGACACACAGACACACACACACACAGGGGCGAAAACAATCATCTCCGCTACTTTCGGCCTGGCGGAGACAATACACTTTAACTCCACGTACCAATCCACTTATAGCAAGCGTGTTCCTGAAACCCAGCATTTGTCGTAGGCCAACCACACTGTAGGTAGACGCAACACCTGGTTAGAAAATAAGAGATAAGATAAACCTTTGTTGATCCCCGTGGGGAGATTTAGAGTAGGTGTTGTAACAGCAACAGCTACACGCGTGAAACAGAGGATAAGTACAGGTAAGAGTAAAGACAAGAGATGACAATAAGATCAAATAAATAGACTTCTGACAAGAGTCTGACATCGGCACTTATATACATTTATATTCTATCAACACATTTAAGTATAAATGTGCAGTCTATCACCTGTGAATATATGTAATATGTTAGAATCTGAAGGTACTGGGTTTTGTTTCACCAATACCAAAACTTGTTATCGTTACTGTTGAGCAGAAACCTTGTATCTCCATTTTTTGCAAATTAATGCCTTACTTCATAATACAACAGCCTCGCAAAAACGTAGCGAAAATAGCAGATCTACAAGCTCACAACGCGACGCATCGCGACGCATTGTGAGCTTGTAGATCGGCTATTTTCACTGTTTTAAAATGTTTTAAAAGGTATACAAGAAAAAGGAATGGTTTTGAACGTGCAAGGTTTCCACCCGACAGCGACGTTATGTTATATTGTGGTGGACAGAACACACACACACACACACACACACACACACATTTAGAAGTCTTAGGTCATAGTAGCAAGCAATTAGTGGTGACGGTTTTGTTGATATGAAATCTAAACTCTAGTGGACCCTGGGCCTTATACACGCAGTTTGGAAAATCCTACCGAATCTCTCTGATCATAGGGCAGAAGAGTGGCCCGGTGGTTAGATGACCGCGCAAGAGTACAGTTTGAGCTCACGATTTGCATACGTGTATATAAACAGTCCTATGCCCTAGTCCGTGTCCTCTTGAGCAAGACCCCTTGCAAGACGTTCCCTTGCTCCCTCATTTCAACCACTTCAACCCTATCTATATACAGTACATTGTTGACCAGGGTCCCCCAGGGGTCTATACTTGGTATACCCCCCCCCCCACACACATACACACACACACCAAATCTTGTCACCGAAAATAACCGATACACAAGCTCCCAACGTGTTGCAACGTTATGCCGAAATGTTTGCCTATTATGACAATAAAGTCCAGAATAGGGACGCCACGGTTCATGTGGTTGAGTTGCTCTTGATAAGAGCAGCAGTTTTAGATCCTTGACAAAAGTTTTTTTTTAAAATAGCAGATTAAAACGGCATGTTCCTTACAGCACAGACAGAGGCCATGCTGGTTTAACTCACAATTATTCTGTTCTGTCCAATTAGTCTTGCAATCACGCAGTTGTGATTGTAACAGCCATAGCGTGGCTTACAGTACAAAGCGATGCTGGTCACAACACGTTGATTGCATCTACCCCGGACGGTCGTAATCTCAGATCCCATTGTGCAAAAAGGCTTCTTTTTTTTTCAACTCGGCTGAACATAATTGTCCTGAATAAGCCGGTGTACCAGTACCAGTCATTAGACAATGGTAAGGGGGATGCGTCCTAACCAGATCCACATGGAAATAACCGGGACCACGTTTTTGATAAAGACTCATTGTCTGCCAGGGAGCCACACAGCGCAGAGGAAATCAAAACGGGCTCATGCTACAAAAGTAATGAGTTAAAAATTTCAAATACCTATAATGACATGCCCAGAAATAGGGAGGATAGGTTGAAAATGGTTCAACCCTTTTATTTGATTTCAAATTTTCAAACTTTTAAAAATGTTTTCAAACTTCCATTACGGAAAATAGCCACAAGCTCACAGTTCTCAGTGGTCAAGTTTCTCATGTTTTAAATCTATGTTTAACATGACATAGTTAATGATATAATGCATTGATTAAATTATTACTGTTTATTAAAGTAGCCTCAAGCCATACCTAATTAATACATCTCATAAATCTTGATTTTGTCCATGTGAAATAAATGGGCATTGTGCACAGTAAGTTAATTGATTATTAAAGATGATAGATTTTAATAAAATAAGAACTTTTTCAGCAGTAGCAAACTATAAAGTATATAGCCGATCTACCAGCTCACAATGCGTTGTATCATTATGCGCTTTGAGCTTATAGATCGGCCTTTTTTGCTATTTTTGCGCACCTCCACTGTACAATTACGTATAAAACAGGCCTTATGTGGCTAATCAGACTAACCAATTTAGTCGATATAAAAAATACTTTAGAATTTGATTGCACAAAAAAGTAATCGATAGCATTATAATAGCTATGAAAATAATCAATAGTGTTGCAGCCCTACAATTGAATTATTATATTTTTTTCAACCGTGAGAGTGCATTCCTGATGTTTTTCCACAGTGTATTAGATAAGATGTCATGATGCCACCCAAGCTTTGTCGGCTGTATTAGCACAGATAGGATGATGACAGCTATGATGGATGGCACGACGGGAGCTCAGAGGCAGTGAGAACGGAGGTTAGGGTCTGAGCCATCGCTTTACACACGTTTCCATTTTTTTTTAAACAGAGGGGGTACATTTTCTTAACCACTTCAGCCCTATACTGCTTTGTACATCAAATATTGAACATTTAAAACATTTAAAAGATATTGTAAAAACAATTCAAACATTTTCAATTCCGACGCCGTCGCACAACAAATGAAGTTGTGATCGACCTAAGTTCAAGAGCAGAGACCACCCTCTACTTATAACAGCCACTCCCCATTTGCAATCACCTTATCCGCCACACCTGCCTTCACTCATCAGGCCACTCCCCGTTCACAATCTACTACACCTGCCTCAATCACCACAGTATAAATACACCTGTGATCCCTCGATTGACTTGTTCGTTCAGCTTGATTTGGCGTAACCACGGGAACCCCAACGTCCCTATTCTGGCCATGTAATAATGGGCAAACATTCAGCCAAGATATGGGAACATTCTGCAAAAAATAGCAGATCTACAAGCTCACAATGCACCGCATTGCAATGTGTTGTGAGCTTGTAGATCTGGTATTTCCGCTGAAGAGATTTGGTGTAGAGGGAAAAAAGGAGGGGACCAAGTAGAGACCACCTGGGGGACCCCGGTCTACGCAGGGCATTGGTTCTCAAAGTGGGGTCCGGGGACCCCAGGGGTCCTTGGGGGGGTTCCAGGGGGTCCCCAGCGAAATGTGTTAATATAGCATCACGATCATTTTAACCACTTTAACCTTTTATACTTTGGCTATTCAAAAATAGCAGATATAAAAGCTCATAGTGCGGCACCGAGTGCCGCGCTATGAGCTTGTAGTTCTGCTATTTTTTTTTTATCGTGAAAATGTGTGCAAATCTTTGAATATATATTTTTAAAGTGAACATTTGTAACGCAAATCTTTGCTTCTGGGGGTCCCTGGAACAACGTATTTTGCAATCGAGGTCAGCGGCCAAATACATATAATTTTGGGGGTCCTTGACATGAAAAGGTTTGAGAACCACTGACGAAGGGTATAATGTAGGGTTTAAGTAGTTGATGAAAAACACAGGCTGTACAAGGCCTACATGGGTGAGGCAGGCAGGGGTCAAGAAGCAGTCCATCAAACACATCTGAATAGGGAGCAGTGCAACTATCCACAATCATGAGACAGTCACAGGGTCAACACACACACACAGGTCAGGCAGGCGGAGCAGGTTCCTGAGACTGGGGCTCAGGTAACCAGAGACACGGAACATACAGAACCCGATACGGGGCCCAGGCAGCTAGGAACACAGAATCTCCAGAGCTATAAGACAAGAGACACAATTATGGCAGCAAATGCTTAACAAACGGGCGCTGAGCGAGTAGGAATGTTCCGGTTAACGCCGGCCTTACACTGAGTGACTTGCAGTACGCTCCCGTCAACTCAGTCCGAGCTGTCTTAAGTCCGTCTTCTGGTTTTCTTGGCAGTTCAGTTATGATATCTTATTCATCCTAAGATATCATAACATCATAGAAAAGGTAAGAAAACCTTAGTCCAACATTCTCCTTTAAGGCCTGAGGCCGATTCTACAAATGTCCTCTAAATCCTAACAGTTTTTTGAAAAAAACGTATGTATCAGTTGTGCTTAAACTTTTTTCATGTCAAGGACCCCCAAAATGATGTGTTTGGCCGCGGACCCCCATCTCAAAATATTTTGTTAACAACAACTTTGCTTCTGCGGAGAAGCAAATATTTGAGTTACAAATGTTCGCTTAAAAATATATACATTCAAAGTTTTGCACAAGCTCATAGCGCGGCACTCGGTGCCGCGCTATGAGCTTGTATATCTGCTATTTTTGAATAGCCAAATTGTAAAATTAAAAAGCTCAAATCAAAAAATTACACAGACAAATACAGGAGGCTAGGGAGAGTTCAGCGGACTCTAGACTTTTGCCTTTCATAGTCCAGTGTACTTGAAGTAAAATACCATCCTCTCTGCGCAGCAGTCAATTCTGCGTCGTGAATTTGGCTTATGATCTGGGCTTTACACTGAGAAACCCTTCTCATGAGACCAGTGACAGATCTAACTAAATTATTTACAAGATAATTTTACATCATCTGCTCGATTGCCAGTTCTTATAGTCTGTGGTTAAACCATGACACGTTGTCTTTAGATGTAAGAGGTTATCAGGTTTCAAACTATTTTCAAAGACTTTTCAAAGTCTTAACGTATGCTAGATGTGAGAGGGCGTCAGACTTTAATCTTTTGAAAGCATTTTCAAAATAATTTCAAAGTCTTCTAGTGGACAGTATGTGAGAGGGTTGGAGACTTTTTTTTTTGTCTTTTAGAAGTATTTTCTAAATATTTTCAAAGTCTTCTATTATATATAGTAGGTATAGTATAGCAGCAGGGCTGATGAGGGGAAGTGGAAACGGTTAAGAGTGGGCAGAGTGGGTCAGGTAACCACAGGGCTGATGAAAGCAGCGGGAACAGGTGTGTAGATGGAGAAGAAGGGATGAGGCTGGAGAGAAGAGACGGAGAGAGAGAGAAGGAGGAGAGAGAGACGAGAGCAGGGAGAGAGAGAGAGAGAGAGAGAGAGAGAGAGAGAGAGAGAGAGAGAGAGAGAGAGAGAGAGAGAGAGAGAGAGAGAGAGAGAGAGAGAGAGAGAGAGAGAGAGAGAGAGAGAGAGGATAGAGAGAGAGAGAGGATAGAAGAGAGAGAGAGAGAGGATAGAAGAGAGAGCGAGGATAGAAGAGAGAGAGAGAGAGAGAGAGAGAGAGAGAGAGAGAGAGAGAGAGAGAGAGAGAGAGAGAGAGAGAGAGAGAGAGAGAGAGAGAATGACAGAGACAGAGACAGACAGATTGTGACAAAGGGTTTTGAATTCAAGGAAAACAAAAAACAAACAGAATGCTATATGCAGTACATGCACACTTGCATATCAGCAGTATGCAGTGTCTTTGTTTCTAGTTTTTTCAAGGTTTTTCAAGGAGGCGGGGGAAAGGAGAGACAGACAGAGAGAGAGAGAGACAGACAGAGAGGAGAGACAGACAGAGACAGACTGTGACAAGGGGTTTTGATTTGACATCAAGGAAAACTGCACAAGATACTGAATGCTATACGACGGTATACACTTTGCATACCAGCAACACCCTTCAGGGTGACATGCAAAAACAAACAGCAGTCTCTATGTTTCTCTGTTTTCCAAGGTCTTATCAACAAAAATGATGATAAAAGCTGCACTTATGTAACCACAACACCCACCTGTGCTATTTTCTCCACTGAGGCACTACCCACGGGTATCTACTTTGTTTGTTTTTGAAGGTGAGGTCATGTCAACATTTTTTCCCTCTTTTTTTTACTGTCCACACACACACAATCACAGCTTGTGTTTAGATTTGGGATCATATCCTAAAAAGCACAGAACATAAGGATGTTTCTCACATACAGTAGGTTTACTTTGGGCTTGGTAAGATACACTACTGAACCCAGTGTTGGATTTGTAAAATAGAAAGAAAAAAAAGAACAAACAAACAAGCAAAAAAACAGAGGGGGCATTTTCTACTTTGTCAACCACTAATAAGACTTTACTTTTTTTTGGGCGAAAATAGCAGATCAATAAGCTCACAATGCGCCACATCACAATACGTTGTGAGCTTGTAGATTTGCTATTTCAGATTTTTTCTTTTAAACAATCATTTGTTCAGAAGGGGATCTCTGATAATGACATCAAAGAAAAGGACCCTCTGGAAAGTTGGCTCTTTATTCAACGTTTCGGTCGTTAGACCTTCATCAGGGCAGACAGGATTTTGTCTGTCCTGATGAAGGTCTAACGACCGAAACGTAGAATAATTAGCTAATTTTTTCTTGCAAGTCCCAGACAGTGTGCGGGTCCTTTTCTTTGATGTAATTATCAGAGATCCCCTTCTGAATTATGCACTTTTTGTCTTACGCACCCGTCGTCCCACCTTTGAGGTGTGCATCGGCTTTCTTCTAAAAAGTTTTATATATTTATATAGTTTTATATTATATTATTTATATATATTTTATTCGGTTTGTTTGATTGATTGAATACTTTATTTAGAAGGTTGCAGAGAAAAAGCACACAGAATTTACAGTACAAGGTCAACTAAAATGGATCGCTCATGAAAGCCGCAATGGCTTGTTTCAAATGAGATCCTCATATACTCAATTCATGGAGACAATAAATGACAGACAGATATACATTACTATGCAAAACATCATATAAACAGTTTAAAGGTAAGAAAAACAAAAAATATATACAGTAGACAGTAGTAGACACTAGACGGTCTGTCCAGAAGCTGAGATAAAGCATATCTCCGCCTTCGATATAAAAAAGAATGACCAGCAAATGCAACCCTGACTGAACCTTCAGCACCAAAGTCAGCATCACATTGACATCTAGGAGTGGGCCAGACAGACTCACCCCGTCTCACCCCTGAGAGCATATCTGTGATCCTCTTCTTGACTATGGGACTGACATTGATGCAAAATGAGGCAGAAACTGATTTAGACCTGCGTCTGGTAGCCTACATGTTCTCACCGTATACGGTAGGTTTGTCTTGCGGATGTTTTATGCAACAAAACCTTGTCTCGCAATGGTTTTATTTATTTCTCACACTGACTTACGATTGGGACATGTTAAACCAACTCATATACTTCTTTTCTGTATACTTGAACACTTTTTCTCGCTCTAGGCTAGGTATATACCATATACCTAGTTTTTTCTTGGGGTTTTCTCAGTTGTTGGGTGTCACGGAGAGGCCAGATATTTAAAGTAGAGCGAGCCGGGTTCTGAAACAGCGTTCTATAGGGAGATGTCTGTGTAATTCCACCCGGCAGATGAATAAGATCTCTCTGTCTGCCGCGCCGTCAATCCCATCGCTTTGAAGTGTGCCAACTTCACAAGAAAAACTCAAACCCAAAAAAAGAGATACGATGGAAGTGTGTGTCTGTGTGTGTGCGTGTGCGTGTGTGTGTGTGCGCGTGTGTGTGTGTGTGCACGCACGTGTGTGGGGGATTGACTGCTCCCGAAAACTTTGCAGGCAAACTTTATGAGAATTAAAGCCCTGCTGGGTGATCCGCGGCCTTAAGTGATATAAACAAGGAGCGTTATGGGGCCGTTGTGTGTTAAAACAAGCCAAGCTGAAAAGCCAATCCCCACCAGGGGGTGGAGGAGGGTGGGGGTGGGGTGTTAATGTGATGGGTGGGGGTGTGAGGAATGGATGACATCTGATCTGACACAGCAGGGTTTATTGCTGCTGATTTGCAGTGGTAGATATTCAGATGCAGTATGTCTTTAAAACGTTTCCATGCCAAGGACCCCCAAATAGCCATAGCCTCTGGCTGCAGCCCCCCTGTTGTGAAATGGATAAGGAAAGATATACATGCAGTGTAATGGACTATATGGTCGACACATGCTGACACTTTGCACCTTAATCCCATGCACAACGCACTACAACGTCTTTAGTTTATAGCGTATCATGTACATCATTGGTTCTCAAAGTGGGGTCCGGGGACCCCCAGGGGTCCTTGAGAGGGTTCCAGGGGGTCCCCAGCAAAATGTGTTAATATAGTATCACCATCATTTTTACCTTTTTTACTTGGGCTATTCCAAAATAGCAGATCTACAGGCTCATAGCGCGGCACTCGGTGTAGATCTGCTATTTTTGCAAACCTTTTTTGTGCAAACCTTTGAAAATATATATTTTTAAGCGTATGGGGGTCCCTGAAACAAAATATTTGAGATGGGGCCCGCGGCCAAATACATAATGTAATTTTGAGGGTCCTTGACAAAGTTTGAGAACCACCGATGTACAGTACATATCTGCTGCTATGCTCGCGCACCTTTATGTCTTATACTGTACCTCAGGTACTATGTGTAAATATGTAGATCATTTGTTAGTTTTTCATTGATGGATCTCTCTTCCCCCTTGACCCCCCCCCCCATCCCCCAGTCTACTTCTTCCCTTCTTTTTTATGGAAATAACAAAAACGATGGAGCTTGCACATCAAACTCATTTCACCCACTGTTTTACACCTGTAAACCTGTCATGTGACAATAAAGTTGATTCTGATTCTGATTCTAATGAAAATAGCTCATCTATACAAGCTTACAACGCATCACGCTGTGAAATAGGGAAAGACAGGTTGATAGTGGTTAAACTGGCACAATAATATAAATAAAAAATAAATTATGGATTTTATTTTGTATTAATTTTTGTCTCTCTTGTGGCCCCCTGTTGAACGACTGTTCAGATACATGTTTAAGGCCGGCGGTCCCTGCCAAGTGGAGGGCTGCCAAGTGCCAGCGCGGGGCATCTGAGGTCAAGTGAATCACTTGGCTAAAATTGAAGAGGTGGGTTCGGGCATAAAAACACATCATTGATGAATGCCTCGTCCTGCATCGGCAGCCTTATTGAACTGGATGGGCCACGTCCCAGCTGGCTGCCTGTGGAACTCATGCAGTGGTGGTCAAATCTTTTACTTAAATAAAAGTATCAATACTACAGTGCAGAAATGCTCTGTTACAAGTACAAGTTTGGCATTCAGAATTTACCTGTGTAAAAGTGCAAGGGTTTTGGCATCAAAATGTACTTAAAGTACCAAAAGTAGAAAGTACTCATTATGCAGAATGTCCCATCTCACAAGTTTTCAAATGTATTAAAAAAATACATATTGTGAGATAATGTATATAGGGCTGAGGTGGGTAATGTATGTTTTGTAATAATCACAATCTACAAAGTAACTAAAGTGGTCCAATTTTACTCCAATTGTAGTGGAGTAAAAGTACTACATCTGCCTCTTAAGTAGAAGTGAATTTAACCCTTTAAAGGTCACCCCAAGAAAAAAGCATTGGAAAAATTATTTCTTTGCATTTTTTATTTATTTGGGGCAATAGTAACAACTATCAATTATAATTTCTTTAACAGACCCAACAGTTTTCCAAATATAGGCCTCTACCAAACGGTTGAGATGTCACTTTATGGTAATGGTAAAAGTTTCATGCATATACATTGATTTATATGCATTCACTGAGAAATATGTCTCCCATTATGTTCCCAGTCTCTTCTGCTTGTGAGAGTTGATCAGCATCATCTGTTTGGTCATCTTCTTCATCACACAGATCATCAAAATAGTCCATTTTTTATTTCAGCACCACTAACCTTTACCATTAAATGACAATTCAACCATTTGGTTGAGCATGTTTTTTTAGATAGGAATAAAATCATACTAATACATAAATATAATGAAATAACATTATATGTATTATATTAACAACACTGAATTAGCAAAAGCCCTATTTATCCATAGCAAATAGTACATTTGAATTACTTTAGTTTAGCTTCACTACTTACCATAAAGTGACAAACAACCCGTTTGGTAGAGCATGTTTTCAGAAAATTATTAGACCATTATTAGATTTTTTTTTATTGTATCAAGCTACATAATCAGGTTCAGTAACACCTCTGAGATGATAATATGACAAAAAAAAAATCTTACCTCTGAAATTTCAACCAAAAAAATCCCACCTTTCAGGAGTGGATTAATTGATTTTCACTTCCTAAAAAGTGGCTACCTGAGAATCCATGTGACTGGGAAACAGTGACATCTGGTGGACCTTTTTTTGCCATAACATACCTCAACCAAATGGTAGAAAGGGCTCAATCAGGTTGAGTTAAGTTCAGCAATGTTGTCAATGAGAAATAGTGACTTAAAATGTGCTCTACCAATTGGTTGAGCAGACTGTTAAAGGGTTAAGTATTGAAAAGTAAAAAATACCCCAATACCTTGTACTTAAGTACAGTATTTGAGTACATGTACTTAGTTACTTTCCACCACTGCACTCATACATGCACAAATGAACAAAACATATTTTTTGGCATGTGGCACAGCCTGCAATGTCTAATTAGTGTGGTTGACCCTAGGGCGACTTTATTCTTTATTTATTCCTAGTTGACTTGCAGTTATTCTACTTCGTCGGGCAAAAAAAATAAAGATTGGGTTTCTCTCTTCGTCACCTGTTGCAATTATGTAGTGTGCAATTATGTCCTGGACCGTTTTCATGCACACTGAGACAAATGACTACCCAACATTGGTTGACATGGCACTTAAACTACTGAGTTCTGATGCTCAAATATCAACCGAAAAGTGCACAAGATAAAAACTAAAAATGGTTTCTCTGGTATCAGCACTAAGGCCCTTTTCGTTGTATATTGAATAGCAAAAATAGGCAATGGAAATGTTTTGCTATTTCTGGAAATAAAAAGTGTGAATAATAATTTTAGGAAAATAGAAGAACATTTTAGAAAGAATTTTAGATGTAGATTATGTTTTTGCAAATATCGTCTATAATGACATGGCCACAATCTATGGTTGAAATTGTGCTTAAATGCCTGCAGAGCTGATGTGAACGGAACGGTAAGGAGGTGTGTGTGAGCAGTCTTATTACATCTCTCTGTAGCCACGGGGCGGATAGAAGTGGAGGCAGGAGTGGACTAAGACCTTTCCATTATTATTTAAATGAATGTTAAGGTGACATATCCAGTCAATGAAATGGGGGAGAACAAGAGATCAGTGCTGGAGGCAGAGGAGACGAAGAAACCTTTGCAAATTGATGTAACTCCTTCATAATTGAACACTTGCATTTCAGAATGGCCGTGTGTCCTTCAAATGACATTCATTTCATGGGCCTTAAAGGGGCGGCTCGTCAAGATGCAAAGCAGTTTTAATATCTTCTCATGCACAGCTTGAGCATTATTAACCGCCTTGCCTTCCGGAGGTGTCGTGCCACAACACATCTCTGATGAGGTGAGGCGTCTACCTGATACATCCAGTGAAGTGCCTAGTTATTTCCATCTACTCCCCAATGCTTCCAACATCAACGCCTAGTTTCTGCATTGCTGCAGCCCCCTAAATACCACAAGGGATGGTTACATCACATCCTGCAGAATGGTAAACAACTTGCAGGATGTCATTTTGTTGAAGCTACCCCGAGTTTTGTTTTGTCCTCGGAGAAATGTCAGCGGAGAGCACGCTGAATCTCTGTTAATTATAACTCAGTGCTGTAAATGAAAAAAGTAAATAGCATACAACTCAAAGCCTTGCTGAGACACAAACAAGTTAAACCAATTATTGTTTTCATGATAAGATGTTTTCGCACAATATGAGTGTTCAGAGAGAGCAAGCAACAATAGGTTGACTGAGGAGTGCTACTTTACGAATGGTATCAACTAGAAATGGGCATTCAGTAGAGCACAGGAGGCATTGCCTACCTCCCTCCGTCTGTCTCGGGCATGTGACGACAACGTTTTGGGCTATGGAGAATTGGAGATACATCTTTGGCCAGTGAGCACATCAAAAAGTAGTGTGGCCTCCCCCTGGCCAGCCGGGGCGCCTGATGGAGGGGAAGGGAACTGGTTGGAATAACGTGTTCCTTCCACGCGCTACGTCCAACCAGGGAAACTCTCCCCTGTCAGGTGACAAGAAGGTCAGTTGGCTCTCATGCATTGAAGGAGGCATGAGCTCGGCCCTGGCCTCCCTAGGTTGGCAGAGGGAAGGTAGTGCCCAGGATTACATAGACAATTGGCACTGGGTGTAAAAAATAGGGTTACAAAAATCGCGGGATAAAAAAAAGAAAAAAAAAAAGAAAAGAAAGTAGTGTGGAGTGTCACTAGGACAGACATGATGTTACAATGACACACAGGTCAGCCTCTAAATGCCTGGAGACGGAAGACAAATATCTCCCAGCCTTCATTGCTAAAACTGTGTGAAAACAATTAGAGTTGCATAATTTTCGCCGAATCTTCGCCTATTTTTTACAATGTTTCGCCTATAAAGACATGCCCTGAATAGGGATACTAGGGTTCATTCAGTCAAGAGACTTGGGAGGCACTCCCATGGACCACAAAGAAGGCCTACAAGCACTCTCTAACTACCTGAATAAATGCCCCACAGGAATTAAACCTCAGACCGACTTAATATTAAGACTGTCTGAATGGACCCTTAAAAACTAAAGTTCAAAAACTAAAGGGTTTTCCTTTTTCCAAGACAATCTACAGTAGCTTATATCAAGAATGGCAAGGAACAACTATGGGAGCTTGAATTCAGCAGTGAGTTGGAACACGTAGGCGCCAAGCCCATTTATTAAATACTTCAACGTTTTTGCAAAGCAGTGTGCCTTGGTATTTGTTGGGTTATAGTATGACTTATTGATCACAAAGCAAACCACAAATCTAACCCCTCTCTCTATGTCTGTACGAGTCATATTTAAATGTGTTTTGTGAGGCACTGGCTTCATGATATCACAACCAAAATATTGATGATGAATGAATTATGAACCAAAACATAACTTTCTGAGGAAAGAATACATTCTACACGATGCAGCACCAAAGCGGAGTTCAGATCAGATGTATGTGTGTGTATGCGCTAGAGGCCTCTTTAATAGTTTAGAAAACATAATTTTGACTGAACAAAGGAGATTATGTTGAATACAGATTCCCTAGTCATTGAACAAGGCCCCCTTAACTCAAGCAAAGTCACATGAAAAGTTTACAACATGTGAACAAATCACGGAAACTCGCCAGTCCCCCAAAACGCAATTTCAAGGAATATAAAACCAACTTCTGCAGTTTTTCTGAGCTCATTGTTTGGAGCTTTGGAACACAAAAAGGGGTAGACTTCTACACAGACACAAAACCACTAGCCATCTCTCACCAGGCATTCCCGTCAATGCCTTTTTCTTCAAAAGCAGCGTGGCATTTACAGTACAGTGGCATCACAATACACTACAACACAGCATGAACATCTATTAATCTTTGATATTTGGTTCTTTGAAAGGCACAGGGGACTGTTTTGCCTGGAATTTTGCCTTGTTATGGTGGTCTTTGAAACTGTGGGCTGAAATGCATTTGTTGGAGAAAAAAAGGAAACAAAGCAAAACAAACTATGAAATGGCAGTATGATTCAATATCCCGCATGATAAAGTCATACTGTGTAACATTTTTGATTAAGCAAAAAGAAACAACAACAAAAAAATCCACAATAACCATTCCACATGAATGTGGTTTTTTTTTTACAACCAGAAAGCTGCGGTTCTGTCCTCCCTACCACCCTGGATAATGTGGCCAGTAGGAGCAAAAGGACCAAACTCCTGACCATCATGGACAATCCTTCTCACCCACTGTGGCATAGCAGAGAAGCTCCAATAGCAACAAATTATTACAGCTACATTGCACTAAAGCAGATATAAGAGAACTACAACTCCTTCTTCCAACTGGCTCAATCAAGGTGATCATAGTCAGGCTGGGGGAATCCACTGGACGTTTCCTACTGTAGATAATGTTTCAGATGTCTATTTTATCTGATTATTTTGTCAGGTATTTTGTTATTCTGTACACTTATTGTCTTCGCCAGACCGGACGGCCGATGGTCAGAGACTATATATTTTTATGTGTTTGTGTGTGTGACAGTGAGCAGCCAATCTCAGGTACCATTGGACCGATCAGTGTGAAACTTTGCACGCACGCACACTCCCACTAGGCCAAGAAGAACCTCTGCCCCAATTTTTTTCAAATCTGCTATAACAGGCTGCTTCACGTAATTAATAAAAGCTTGTAGATCTGCTATAATGCTCGTAGAAAGTAGAAAAATCAGGTTACATTGGTATTTCACCCTCAATTAATCATGCTCCGCAGCATTAAGCTCAGCTCATCCTCCCGCCGCGATCTTATCCGGTCCTCAAGCGACCCTGCCACGTCGCCGGCTGCTGCTACCTCACAGACGGAACACTCTGACTGACAGCGAAGGTGTTATTGATGTGGGGGGGGGGGGGGGGGGGGGGGCAGGCAGCCCTGAGCGCTGCCTGCCATTGATTGAGAGTGCTGAGATGCAGACGGCAACACTTCACTGCAGGGCGGCAGGCTGACAAGTCCCGTGGTCAGCCCGGTTAGACGACGTGCCGAGACGCCGACAAGCAGCCACTTCCCGTTCAAGGCCAAGGTTGGGACCCGGTATACTTGACCTTTTTTCGAAGAGCGGAATTGAGAAGTATAGTTTCAGTTTAGCTTCAGTTTAAACCACAATGAATCCTATAGCGTCCCTATTCTTGGAGGGGGGGGGGGGGGCTTTCGGGAGAACGCAGTGCGTTCGTGACTTGTTGTGAGCTTGTAGATCTGCTGTAGAGATTTTGGTGTAGAGCAGGGGTCTTCAACGGTTTTTCAAGCCAAGGACCCCTGAGCTGAAAGGAAGATGAAGCAGGGACCCCCCACTACATATTGTATAAAATGGTGTTGCAGATTAAGCTTTTTCCTAGGTTTCATAGATAGACTTGTTTGACAGCGCTGTCTGTCAAGCGTTGTGTTGGCTTCATGTTAATGTGTATTTTCAGACATTTAACCACTTAAACTGTCAATACTTGACAGTCTAAGTGATAAACTTGACCTTTCACTCTGTCTGTTCTTCTTTCTCTCTACACCAAACAAACCTCTTTGCCAAAAATAGCCGAGCTACAAGCTTAGCGAGGCGTTGTGAGCTAGTAGCTCTGCTATTGCTAAAGTTCTCCTCAGAATAGGGATGCTATAGGGTTCAAGTGGTTGGTGCAAAAACAATGATCTTATCTCACAAAGATTTGGTGTCCCCCCTGTAGTAACTCTGAGGACCCACTAATGGTCCCGGACCCCCTGTTGAAGACCCCTGGTGGTGTAGAGGGAAACAAGGAGGGGGCCTACTAGTTACCACTGTAAAACATCACTTATCTGTCCACAAAGCAATGTTAAAATGGAAGACACGTTTCCTCTCCTCATACCCCCCCAGCTTGGATCAAATCCCATCTTCCTCTCAACTTTCTGTATTTTTTCTATTTTCTATTAAAAAACAAGCTGTGCATACACACTTACACACAAATAGGCAAACAGTCGCATACACCAGGACATTTGCACGCACACCCGCATACATAGAGGGAGAGAGCGAGAGAGGGAGAGAGGGAGAGAGGGAGAGCGGGGGGTATGATTCATTTGGCTGAAAGGAAGGTGTGCGCTTTTGGAAGCAAATTGCATCCAAAGCAAAAACCTTCACTTATGGAAGGACCTTCAGAGTTGTACTGAACTGCACCGTGTCCTTTGCAGGTTTTGTTAATCACATATCAAGCCTGATTTATTTACTTGGTTTACGTTTGAAATTGTTTTGGAAAACCTTTAAAAATAGGGGACACCAGGTTGAGAGTGGTTATGTATGGTATAGCCTATGGCTTCCAAGTATCTGCAAAGACAGACGTGAACGCCATCAAGGCCCACTTTTGCTGTGGGCGTGCATGTTACACTTGTCATGAATTGCTTTACAGCAGTGGTTCTCAAAATGTGGTCCGGAGTCCTCGAGAAGTCCTTGAGGGGTTTCAGAGGTCCCCCCCGCCCGCCCACGAAATTATTAGGAACCAAATGGACACTTAAGGCCAACACATGCTCCTTCCGAAGTACGAACATTTGTTCGGAAAGGTATGTGATATAACTACAAATTGACGTCATTCATTGAACTTCACAGGTCTGTAACTCAGAGAGTGTATAAATGGAACCAAATGAACCTGTATGGTTCCGTTTTGTACACTCTCTGAGCTAAAGTGGTCAATGGCCTAATACCATACCATACCATACCATACCATACCCATACCCATACCCATACCCATACCCATACCCATACCCATACCCATACCCATACCCATACACCCACACACCAAACTGGGGTCAGTCAAAACAAAAACAAGTTTGATGCACTGCTTAACAGAAACCTCCCATATTTGATAGCTAAACCCTAATTTATACCTCCCTGCGCAATCTTTTAGACAGTATTTTTCATTTGAAAATGTGTCAAGCCTTGGATTAGCGTTAAACGTGTCACCTGCTCAATTCAATGAAGAAGAGAGGAAGAGGGGGTTCTTCTGCCATCTCCAACAGACCACTGAATAATGTCTGAAGGCCTTCAGATTCTACTTAGAGAGACAGCATGTTTAGCTTCTAGTCTCTTATCTCACCTCTGTGTCTCTCGTTGTCTTTAGCACTTTGTCTCTCTGTCTATGCACCTGTTCTTTCTCTTCTCTAAACCCAGTGGTTCCCAACCTTTTCTGGATCATAGGGCCTACTTGAAAATCTCAAAAGTGTTTGTGGCCCGCCCGTCTGACCAGTTAAAATAAACATGAACTGAAAATGCACGCAGCCTGCAGTGCACCCATCTGACCACTTAATGACCAATCAATTATGTTCCAGCTTGGATCAGTGGAACTATACTAGTAGGCCTATAGTATAATTAATTTCCTATTTATCGGTATCACAATGAAAATGTTCAACAACACATTTAAAAAAAAGAAAGCCATGACATTATATTATTTGGGTGCCCACTTGCAATATCTTCGCTATGTAGCCTTGGATCAAGACTATCAGACACTATTTTATTCAACCCGATCTCCAGAGGAAACGTTCTCTTTGAACGTTTTTGAAATTCCGTGAATAGACACGGAAAAACCCGAAATTCCGTGCATAGCCGCCTCGCATCTCCCCCATTGTGACTAAACCATGACGGAGGCGCGCAGTCACAGGCGAACTGTCACCCCGTGAAGGACCACCGAGGGAGCTAAGGCGACCGAGTTGCCGTCCTGAACGGTGTGACGTTCGCCTGTGCCTACTCAGCGCCGTTTGAGTTATGTACCGATAGGCACAGAATCGTAAATTTTGTTGTGGGGACTGCTCTGCTTCCGGGTTTTTCCGGGTTGCGACTGGTTACGCCCACCGTGGGACTCGCCGTACATATGCACGCAATTTCGGGGTTTCTAGGCGACTATCCACGGAATGAAGTGCGATGGATCCGTGCAATGTTACGGAGATCTCTGGAGATCAGGCTGATTTTATTTGACCCTGTAGCCACGGCTGTTAACTCGACATGAGGAACCTGTGTGCCCTGCATTAGTCTGTATCTTTCAATGTGTGTGTTAATCCCACCTGTGCCTGAACGCCATTTTATTTCCTTGTTTACATCCTGTTTACATTGAGTGTAATACCGGCTTTGACCTGATGTGCCCCGCCACTACCACCCGCAGGGAACTTCCGACAGAATCCGACACAGACACGATTAAAACACACATCTATTGAAGACACAAGTTCCGTGTGTCGAGTTAACAGCTGTGGCTATACATGAGGGTCAGCACTTTATTTTTTGATTTTTTTGTACATACAGAGAAGTAAGGGCTTTGCGCGCGGAAGTCCAGTAACTATTAGGAGGGTAGAGACCAAGACTATCATAGATAAGAAAGCAAAAGTCAGACTCGCCTATGATAATCTTGATCTGTGGTCGGCTACTCTCGGCCCACAGCACACGCCACACGGCCCACAGGTTTGCGAATCGCTGCTCTAACATCTTTCTTCTTCTGACTATCACCCTCACTTTCTCTCTCTGTCTTTCATCTTCTCATTTTTATCGCGTGCAGCTCAGGTCTATGATGACACAGGTTCTGGTGCACACCGTGTTGGCCCGGGCCCGGTGCGGAACTCAGCAGGGCTAATGCAATATTTTCCAGTGCAGTCAATTCTACACTTAGTGCCCACTCACTCAATTATCCTGTGGGTGGGTGGCCTATTCTCTCTGCACACACCCAGGTCTGTATTAACCCATTAAGACCGGAGGCCCATTCCACAAATGTCAGAACGGAACAGTTTTCTGAAAGGTATGTTGCTATATCAGTGGTGCTCAAACGTAATCATGTCAAGGACCCCCAAAATTATATGTACTTGGCCGCCGACCCCTAACTCAAAATATTGTGTTCCAGGGACCCCCAGAAGCAAAGATTTGGGTAAAAAGAAAATATATAATATATAAAAATATATTGAAAAAGATTTGCACACATTTTCAAAAGCTCATAGTGACGCGCTATGAGCTTGTATATCTGCTATTTTTTAATCGCTAAAATCTAAAATGATGCTTTCCCGGTTTTAATGGGTTAGCAAGGCTGCCAGCTCCATCTCACACCTATGTGCAGGCGGACATTTTCTGCATACATAACAGCCAGTTTCTATTTCCGTGAGGTGTTTATATGCGCCATCGTCAGATCTTTTATTCCTTGGCATTGAGGCCCACAATTAGTTGCCAGGTTTGAAATGTCTCACCTCCTAATTTCACAACTGCTTCTGGCAATAACGGAGCGGAAAAGAGAAAAAAAAAAGAATAACTCCAAAAAAAGAAACGTTACAAGGTGTTCCATTTTAACCTAACCCTCAAATGAGTGATGGGGTCGTTTTCACGGAACCAGAAACAGACTCCATATGATGTAGATTTAACATGCTTGAGCTCTCAGCGGGGGCTTCTGGCAAAGGTAAATGAAATGGTTCTGGCATTGGTTTTACACGTTGTAAATGTGTTATGTGCATTGTAAATGTGGCACAAGTAAATGGATACATTTCTCACACAGAGTACATATACGGGGGGGAGGCTTGTATTCAAATTAGCACAACTGCGGGACATCGAAGAAAGAAATGGTTTGCATGGTGTTTCGCGTTCCATCACTTCCTCCTGTTCTCTGTGCTAAATGGGCCGCAAGAGCAAAAACGAAAACTTCTTTTTTTGGACAGGATAATGTTTCCGAAGATTTTTTTGCCATTTAAACCCTATATAGTTGACCGGGGTCCCCCAGGGCTATTTACTAGGTCCCCTCCTTTTTTCCCATAACATCAAATCTCGTCACCGAAAATAGACGATCTACAAGCTCACAACCCGTTGCAAGTGTAAACCGGCGGCTGTGGCTCAGGAGGTAGAGCAGGTCGACCAATGATGCGTGGGTTGGCGGTTCGAATCCCGGCTCCTCCTGTCCACATGTCGAAGTGTCCTTGAGCAAGACACCTAGAAGCCTACATTCCCTCCAATGATTCGGTTGGCGCTAGCTTGAAACCATTGGTGTGTGAATGAGGGAAAAGTGAGGATGCTGGTGTCGACTGTTCGCCGCTTCACCTCCCAATTTCCCCCCCCCCTGTATGAATGAATGAACCATCGTAAAGCGCTTTGAGCACTTGAGTTAAACAATTCATTATTATTAAACGTAGTTTTACAAGACTCTTAACCGCTTAAGCCCTATATACTTTGTTGTATGACGATGTGGTACGCTGTGAGCTTGTGATCTGCTATTTTCACTATTTTCGAAAAGTGGGTAAAAGCACTATAGGCCATCCTGCTGTCTGACAAGGAGATGTAGCCGTTAGGGTGCCATGGCATCGGTCCAACAGCGATGGCGTGCATTATTATTATTAACCCAATAACCATCACTCTAACCTAACATTTTTCACACTATTGGCTTGGGGTTTCAGAGTAATGGACTGTCTTGTCGGACCAATAGCCAGGCCTAGTGGGAGCAGGAGATTATTTTATCATGGAACGACCAGGGAGGAGTAGTGTTCATGCTAGCGTGAAGCCGAGCTGCAGTTAGGTCCGAGATATGTAAAAAAATTAACCTCATGATAAGACGAGACAGCGTCCAGTCGGATTACAAATCGCCAACAATATCCAGCACCATCTCATCAGGCTGTCTTTGTATCGATTGATACCGGACTAGAAGCCCATAATGCCTTTGATAAAAGCCCTCCATTTTATTCTCCCTCTTTCTGCTCGCTCGGTAAGAATATGAGACGCCCGCTTACGCGTTTCAATCAGATAGCACGACAGGGCCATTGGCGCACTCTGTCTCCCCAGTGAGCGAGGAGGGCCCGAGTCGATGCTCTTGATTGACTACTCGTTAGTACCTTAATACCAGCCAATGCTATGGAACTCCATTTCATGGGGATTAATTGTTGCTTAAGATTTCAGCCCAGAGCACACAGGGGCTCACGAGGAGGGAATATTCCAAGCAGCTTGCGTTAAATCCCCCGTCTTTTCAGTGAAAGCATTGACTTAATTCAATTTGGAGGGGAGAAAAAAAGTGATAAAAGGTGCCAGGCATGATAAAAAACCTGGATAGAATTCAAGTCATTGCAAAGAACGGCAGACATTGGGCTATAGCTGAGTGCCGCACATTGCTCACTGTCACTTTTAATTAAAAAAATATATATGATAGGCAACTCTTTATCGACATTTCAGATAATACGGTGATAGGTCATGTTGAATTCACTTTGAAAGGGAAATATAAAACTGGTTTCGTAAATCTTAGGTTCCCTATAACATTGCTGTACCTGAAAATAATCAGTGGTGTAAAGTAACTAAGTACATTTACTCAAGTGCTGTACTTAAGTATAATTTTGAGGTCCTTTTACTTTACGGGAGTATTTCCAATTGTCTATACTTACTTCTACTCCAATACATCTCAGAGGCAAATATTGTACTTTTACACTACAATTATTTGAAAACTTTAGTTACTTTGCAGATATAAATCATTATATTATGAAACATACATTAACCACTTTAGCCCTATTTTATACCTAGGCTATTTGAAAATAGCCGATATACAAGCTCACAAAGCGTCGCATCGCGACGCGTTGTGAGCTTGTAGATCTGCTATTTTCAAACATTTTAGTACTTTTACTTTTGGTACTTTAAGTACATTGTGATGCCAATTACTTAAGTAAAATATCTTAGTACTTTTTCCACCACTACAAATAATCACCAAGCGCCTATCCTGACAGGATAGCGATAATAGACAAGTAGGTATTATATAACTTTCAGCTATACTTCCTCACCCCAATTCTTTTCATGTGAAGGCATATGAAATATTAAAAAAACTATTGTTTGCAAAAACAATATCTCTGGAAGTTCAACTTCACTTGCATTGCATGGACGCGCGCCACTGCCAGCTTTTCAGCTGGGGGGCAGATTTACATTTTATTTTGTTTTGTTTATTTATTTCCCTTGAGTGTCTGGGAACAAAAAAAAGGAAAATAAAAAATACGTCTGATCTCTGATGCGTCTAGCCCCGATTTCACACTTCGTCGTTTGACGGTGTTATCCACCCAAAAATAGCCAATCTACAAGCTCACAACGTGTCGCATCCGCGCCGCCTTGTGAGCTTGTAGATACGCTATTTTCGGCGGCTGACAACCGCCATGCGACGAAGTATAAATTGAGGCTTCGAGTCTGCAGAAAAGCAGCGTGTTCGGGAGACAGCCTCCCCGTGGGTTTTCTGACAGAGGGCCTTTGTAGTTCACTCAGGATGTGCAATAGATTACTGCCAGTCGCATCATCCCCCGCAATACAGGGATACTAAGGGCAGGCATTGTAAAATTAAGAACCAGCCGTCAAAGAGGATACAGGTCATGGAAATGTCACATCATGATGATGACAACTGAGAAGAATGGTTAAATTCCCCTCTCAGACAAAGAATATATATCTTTGGTTACAAAGAATCAATCAAATACAAAATAACTGTATCTAGCAATCCTAAGGACCATATGATGTTGGTGCGTGACATTGACTACAAAGCACAAATCAGGCTTTATAGAAGCCGTTGGGGTCAGTCGGTGGTGGAAAAAGTACTCAATGTTTTTACTTAAGTAAAACTATCAATACTGCAATGTAGAAACACTACAAGTAAAAGTCCGGTAATCAAAATTGACTTGAGTAAAATGTATTAAAATATTTGAAAATAACTGTTCTACAATTTCAAGCGTTGTGAGCTTGTAGATCTGCTGTTTTAAGTTTAAATAGGGCTTAAGTGGTTAATGTATGTTTTGTAATAATAATTCAAATCTATAAAGTAACTAGTAACTGAAATGATTGTAGTGGGGTAAATATTACAATAGTACAATATTTGCCTCTGAGATGTAGTGGAGTAGAAGTAAAAGTATTGAAAATTGGAAACATACTCAAGTAAGGTACCTCAAAATTGTACTTAAGTACAGTACTTGAGTAAATGTAATATGTTACTTTCCAGCACTGTCCAAAAGCAACAATGCAGGACAAAATATTTGGTCTGTATGCTTGCAATGATGTACAATGTTTATCCTTCTATTTGTCTGTTGGCGGGGGAGTCACGCAGTAGATAAATTGCGGAAGGGACGTGCTGACTGCTAAGCTCCTGCACGTTCGTAACACACACACACACACACACACACACACACACACACACACACACACACACACACACACACACACACACACACACACACACACACACACACACACACACACACACACACACGCAATCTATAATGTACTGTCAGATAGATTTTTATTGATTATGTTTCTATGGAATTAAATGTGGTTCTTTTTGTTCTCCGGCTGGAGGCCGTGATGGTTGTTTCAGCCCACTCATTCAGTCAATTCCCACCAGTACAAAGGATGTTTTATTCCTGTTGTTGTTTGAAAGTGTACAACATCATCCATTTATCCCCCCCTGTTTCATTACTTGATTGCTTCCAATCTGCTGTGCAGATATTTATCAACACCACCAACGCAAACCGGTCCCAATTAATGACCACGGAAAATACATTAATTAACACCCAAAGTGAATGCATTTGATTAGCCCTTGATGACAGGGTTTTTTTCAGCCCCTCCTCCCAGGCACTGCAGAAGGGCAGGCATGCAATCACTCATTGATCATTGGGGGAAAGGCATTGATGGTGCATGTGTAAATAGGACACCCCATACATGCACTATTGGTTCTGTGACAACAACCTGAGTTAATTGGGCCAGGGTCACTATAGGGTCCGTTTGTCAACTGAACTTCTGAGGGCGGGGGATGCCCTCTGCAGTTACGTAGGTCCTACGATTATGCTTATCTTTACGATTTCAGGGGTCTTCAACGTGACCCCTAGGGGGTCCTCAGAGTTACCACGGGGGGGGGGGGGGGGGAATCTTTGTGTGATAGGATATTTGTTTTTACATTAACCACTTGAACCCTATTAGCACCCCTATTCTGAGGAGAACTTCAGGCAAAAATAGCAGATCTACAAGCTCGCAACGCGTTGCGAGCTTGTAGATCGGCTATTTTCGGCAAAGAGGTTTGGTGCAGAGAGGAAAAAGAGCAGACCAATTACAGAGTGAAAGTTCTATACTTTCTAGTTTACTAAATATTATGGTTTAAGTCGTTAAATGTCTGAAAATACACATTAACATGAATCCAACATGACAGTGCTGTCAAACAAGTCTATGAAGCTATCTATGAAATCTAAGAAAAAGTTTAATATGCGACACAATTTTATACAATATGTAATGGGGGTCCCTGCTTCAGCTGTGTCTCAGCTAGGGGGTCCTTGGCCTGAAAAACGTTGACGACCACTGTATGTTATCTTATGTTACAGTATATTATGATCTTATTATGTTTTGTGATCTTATATAATGAATCATATGTAATTTGTCATATTATATATGTCGTCTGACTATATCTCTGCTGTCCGGCAGCAACCAGCTTACTCCAAAATGTAAATTTTTCAGGAAATGACAAAAGCAAAACAAAAAGTGGAGTTAGGAGGTTTTGTTCATCATTGATAAGAACAGCTGAATGGACCTCCAAGCTCACAATGAGGTTTGAGGTCAAAAGGGGGTGGAGCCTGGAGTCAGCAAAACCAGCTAACTCCACCCCCTTTGGTGGACTTAGCTGGTTTAGCAGAAAGTTTGAGGATCCAATGGAGTTAGCTGGTTTTGTCAGAAGCGCTTTTAAATGCTTTTCATTGGTTCAATAATGTTTTAATCAACTCACAGACGTAATATAAAGGCTGTTCAATGGCCCTGATTTATAGAAAAAAATGCAAAAACTGAAAAATGGAGTTAGCTGGTTCCTGCCGGACAGCAACTGGGCTATACTTACTTCAAGCATTGTAGAGGCTGCCCAGCAATCCTATAAAATGTAAAACAAATTGCATTATTACCTGAGCTGGAAAGAGCTTGTGTCTGCAAGTTACAGTAATAAATGTAAATCATTTACATTTGCAAGTTCTCATGATATACAAAGCCAAAGGCTTTAGATTCCAGATTGTGTAATATTGTGACGCACCTTTATTTGCTGTGTTGGTTGCATCCCTTTTTGCAAGAACAAGACAGCGATGTGACGGAAAGAAGACGTTATCTAGCCCACAAATTGAGACGTCTGAATGTAATCCAGACATTCTATAATCAGAGGGGTTCGCTTGGATGGAAATAAAAAGAGACATATAACCGAGGTTTGAAGCTTGGCACATGAAGACATAGTCCTCGGAGGAACGGCGATAATGTCTTTTTCTGCCTTCCAAGCCCCATAACGGATCCTATGAATATGTGATGGCAGTAAAAGAGACGAAAAAAATGTAAGCGGAAGGACCTCAAAGGCCAAAACACGGCCCGAACACCGAATTTTATGTTCGTCGTGACGCCACTAATCTGCTCTTCTTATTTGTTTGAAAATATATATATATATATATCTTTTATTTGGATTGATTGAGACATCTTTTTTTACTCTGGAGACTTAAAAGATCACTGACTGCCCTGGGGGGGAGGGGGGAGGGCGAGGGGGGGTGCGTCCCACGCATAATGCAGCAGGAATCTCAAACCTTTCATTTCTCTCCATTGCAGAAAGAGACACCCCAGTCATTCCAGAATCAATTAGAGCTGGTGCCTTGCCTCCATCCATCCCATGTGTTAAAGGGATTAGGCGGTCACTTGCTCAGCTGCACTCGCTGCCTGCTCTAGTCTGCACCCCCGGCTGCACATGGCGACCAAACACAGGCTTATTTTGCACACACTAGACAACGGCGGAGGCAAATACAACAGATGGTAAATAGAGATGGCTAAATCGAGCCCCGCCACGAAGAGGGCATCCGTGGAATTATTATGTTTTTCTTTCTCCTTACACAGAGAAAGCCTTGCCACTCGTCCCACACAACACCCACTAAAATGATCTTTTTTTTTTTTAACCCATTAAAACCCGGAAAGCATCTGTGTCATTTCAGATTTTAGCTAGATTTATGTGACCCAGCTCGGCAAACTGCTAGTCATTGCTTTTTTGTTTTTTTCATGTCATATGAAAGCAACATACGTTTTTCAGAAAAGACTTAGGATTCAGAACTCTAAAAAATCTTGGAAGTGATTTTGAAGGGGGGGTCCCTGGCACAAAACATTTTCAGATGGCGGTCCACACGGCCAAATACATATCATTCTGGGGGGTCCTTGGCACGAAAAAGTTTGAGATCTACTGATTTAGAAGGCATTTGTAGAATCGGCCTCAGGCCTTAATCGGTTAAAGACATGATGAATTCATTGTGGAGTTAAAAAAAAAAGAAGAAAAAGGCTCAAACTTCAGGAAATTATACAGAGCTGTGACACTTGACAATGTATTCTCCGTCTTATACGTCGGTGCGCCGATTTACAAGCTCAAGCTTTGTGACCTCGTAAATCGGCTGTTTCCTTATACGACAAAAAATCGGGGGTTTCATCGTGTCTTCCAAGACGGCACGGGGTTAGAAGTTCAGTGCTACCCAGGAGAGATGGAGCCCCTCTTTCAAAAAAATAAAAAAACAAAAAACGGTGGCTGTGAAGTTGTGCCAGTGGGCAACTGAGCTGAGCTGCCCACCACTGTCCTGCCAGAGAGAGGAGCCGGGAGCATGGCAGACAATAAAGACACCCTGCTGCCGCTCGATAATACATGAGGACAGTGGAGGTGACAGCGCTGTCCAGATCACCCCCCAGCCCAGCATAATACACAGTGTCACACACACAAACGCGCGCTGCGCGCGCGCTCACGCACGCACGCACACGCACACGCACACGCACACGCACACGCACACGCACACGCACACGCACACGCACACACACACACACACACACACACACACACACACACACACACACACACACACACACCTTAATTGAAACACAGAAGGCTTCTTCTTCTCCTTGTGACGGGCCAGGCAAGGGTCTTTATTCAGTTTATACTGTATTTGATATTATTGATAGAGCTGATGAAAGAGAGATGAAAACTGTAATATTGTAATATTATTATAGTGGCTCTCACATTAGTGCCAGCAGTCTCATTTTAAGAGATTTCTTTACAGTGATAATATTAAAACGTATTACATTCTCCACTTACGCTTGGGGCGCCAAAAAGTTGAAATGAACCGAGTGAACTGAGTGAACTGAGATCAGCGAGTGTGAGTTGAGGTTATGACTCCCTGTCCAGAGCCATTCAGATAGAAAGTTGGGTCAATGAGGGGTCAGATAAAAACACTCCAGGTCACGTGGTTCATGTACTGTATCACACATCAACACCCATTATGAGGATGCAATGTTTTGGATCTATACAGTAATGTTTGGATCTATAACAGTAGTGTTTAGAACTATACAGTAGTGTTTGGGGACTATTGATTGAATATTATATGAAAATTCTTCATTTACATGATCTGCCATTGCTGTAAAAATAATTATGACATAACTGCTTATATTAATGGCCTTCTTCTGCTGATTACAGCACACCCACTGATGCATAAGGTTAGCCAATTGAGGCCCATTCTGTGTAGGCCTGTATCCAGTGGTGGAAAGTAACTAAGTACATGTACTCAAGTACTGTACTTAAGTAGAATTTAGAGGTATTTGTACTTTACTTGAGTATTTCCAATTTCCAATACTTGTACTTCTACTCCACTGCATCTCAGAGGCAAATATTGTACTTTTACTCCACTACAATTATTTGAAAACTTTAGTTACTAGTTACTTTGTAGATTTTGATTATTACAACATACATAAACATACATTAACTACTTCAGCCCTACTGTATATACATTTCGGCCATTTGAAAATAGCCAATCTACAAGCTCACAATGTGTCCGGGTGCGACACATTGTGAGCTTGTAGATCTGCTATTTTCAAAAGGTTTTTATACATTTGAAACATTTAAATTGGAGATTCTGCATAATGAGTACTTTTACTTTTGGTACTTTAATTACATTTTGATGCCAATACATTTATACTAATTTATAATTCCAGACTTTTACTTGTAACAGAGTATTTCTACATTGCAGTATTGATACTTTTACTTACGTAAAACATTTGAGTACTTTTTCCACCACTGCGGTGTTTGTGAGACTGTGTTGTTTGAAGTGAAGGTTCTCTCTACGTCGTCCTCAGACGTCGTTCTCTATTTATCAAAACATGTAAGACTGGTGGCTCAGCCAGTTAATCACTCTGTAAGCCTTACTGTGTTGTATTTATTACAAACTGTGGAAATAGCCAAGCTCAGTACTAGGCGCATTGATATTTTTTTTAAAGTTTGACATTTCGAGGAATCTTCTGAAAGGTTTTGGAAGGTTTTCAGCTAATGACATAGGCCCAAAATAGGGATGCCAGTTAATGTGGTTAATCCACAGACCATGTGTATTCACTAAGTTCAAATCTGACTCCCGGCATTGTCTTGCGTGTATCTCTCCTCTCTCTGCCCTTGGTTTCCTGTCTCTCTACAAATGCTATAAAACAGTGGTTCTCAACCACTGGTCCTTATAGGGGGTTCCAGGTGGTCCCCAGCTAAATGATTCAGAGTTGGTAACCAAATGGACCCTTGTAGATCTTTAACTCTTGAGAGCGTAAAATGTACGGGTCCATTTGGTTTCATTTTACGCTCTGAAGAGTTCAATTATTGTTAAACATCTGCATTACTTAATGAAATAATTGCTATTTTGATCAACGTTTGCCTGTTATCTCGCCTATGGTACCAACATCAATACAGCATGGAATTGTGGAAAAAAATCGCATTCCAACGTTGACAAAATATTCATCAAATGGTGGTTTGATGAAGACTAAATCTCATCAAATGGTGGTCCGTGGCTCAGATGCCAAATAAATAATCGACCTTGATATGAAAAGGGTTGAAAACCACTGCTATAAAACATGACTTGGATGGACAGATGATGATGACAGTGGTGTTTATTCTAGGCGAGAGAGTCTGCAGTGCTTTGACCACGCTAAACGGTCCAGGGGTCCCTTTGAGCTATTGACGTGAACACTGTCACCCCAATATGGATGGATTTTTCCATCCAGGCTGGTATCGACTCTTTTCCATTTGTACTGGGAGGTTCCGGCGACAAAATGGATGTGTTCAATAAAAACCAGCGTGGGTCCATCCCCGCCAGAGGCACCCTGGGGAAAACCCCCCTTCACCACACAATACAGTATACCAACAGAATTAAAAACTATGCAAGGCACAAGGACAAACACAAACAGCACTTCCACATCGATATCTGCTGCATGTCCACGCTAATGATACCATTGTGTTTGAACAGAATGCTAAAGTGAGCGAGACCCAGTGGTGGAAAGTAACTAAGTACATTTACTCAAGTACTGTACTTAAGTACAATTTTGAGGTATCTTTTACTTTACTGGAGTATTTCCAATTTAAAAAAAAAATCCCTTTACTCCACTACATCTCAGAGACAAATATGGTATCAACTATAATTATTTCTAAACTTTAGTTACTATAGTTTGTAGATTTTGATTATTATTACGAAACCACTTCAGACCTATTAATATATACTTTGGCAATTTGAACATAGCTGATCTACAAACTCACAACGTGTCGCACACGTTGTGAGCTTAATAAGAGAAAAATAAACTTTGACAGATCAAAAGTTACTTTAAGTATACCTATATTAAACTTCAATTATACATTTAATTTTAATTATACAATGAACAAGCAAACAAGGAAATATAAAATAGTCATACACTTAACTTTATTTAACCACTTAAGCCCTATTCAAAAAGTTTTAAAAATACACTTTTTGAAAACCCTAGATTCTTTTTGCGAAGGTACAGTATGCCAAAAATAGGGACGCCAAGTTGAAAGTGAACAATCAGGATACAGTTATTGCCGATACTGATGTCCAAATAATAGTCATTATATATTATAATAGTCAAATAATTGCCGATATATTGGCCAGACTCTAATTAGAAGCAACAGAACTGAGGCCCCTCTCAATAAAAGGCTTGTTAGTTGTTCAGTGCTGACTGCTGGAGGCATGGCAGAACTGATACTGCTCTCTGAGTAGTCAATTAAGTGGCAGCAGTTAGAGCCAGCCAGCCACCACCTTGCTGGGAGGTGACACGCTTAGCTATCTCTATGCCAACTGCACTCTGCAGCTTTCAGCAAGGAGGCAAAACCCATCTGTTTTGCCGGTCTGAATTTCAATATCAGAGCGCTAAAAACTAATGATGTTCAATAATGTTCAATTAAAAGGAATTAAGCTATATTATGGCCCTAAAATGCACATGTTCGAAGGTTATATATGCTCACCGAAAGCAGCACAGAGTTTATGGTTATGTGGCTGGATTTATGAATGTTTGCTTGTGCTGGCACCAGCCATAAGTCTTAGTTTTACAACGTGGCATGTGTGCGTTTGTTGACCTTTTTCATTTTGCGTGCATCTGTGCACTTGTGTGTGTGTGGATGTAACACCACCTGGCTGGGTTTGAATCCCGGGTCCCCCACGGGGTAAACCAAACACTCGGCCACTCGCCCAAAGGGAAAAAAAATACCCCCTTGGCCAAAGCAGATATTAGGATTCCCGGGGCCTCATGCAGGGCTATACTCTGCTACATGGGGGCATGGCTATTTGAGTAGAAGATTTAATAAGGTATTCAGATGTCCTCTTTTTTGGGTAAATTCCTTGCCCTGTCGCCAGCCTGTTAGCCTGCCTGCTTGCATCTAAATACAGTACATCTCCGTTAGTGCATCAACCATGGGCAAGCTGCTCACTCATTACCTTCATCCGCGGAGACGGTTAGGAGATTAACCCATTAAGACCCCCAGAAAAGCAAAGATTACAAATGTTGGCTTTAGTTTGAGTTTAGTTTAGTCATGTTCATTTTGAACATGTTAATAAGAACATTTTCGAAATCACAAAATCACAAAGATAAACAATTAAAATGAATATCAGATTAAAATATAGCAAAAAAAGAAACAAGCGAAAGTAATGTAAACATATCCGAAAAGGATGCAGGGTTAAAATATATATATTCAAAGATTTCTAAAAATGTTTTTTTTTTTGTTTTTGCAGATCTAAGCTCATAGCGCAGCACTCTGTGCCGCGCTATGAGCTTGTATATCTGCAATTTTTTTGAATAGCCCAAAGAAATCTTTAAAATGACACAGATGCGTATTCCGGTCTTAACCCATTGAGACCTGGAACTGTGTCATTTTTAGATTTGAGCTAAAAAGCATTATTTTACACTTTGGGCTATTCAAAAATAGCAGATCTGCAAGCTCATAGCGCGGCACCGAGTGCCGCGCTACGAGCTTGTAGATCTGCTATTTTTGAAAAATCGTGAAAATGTGTGCAAATCTTTGAATATATATATTTTTAAAGCGAACATTTTTAACTCAAATCGTTGCTTCTTGGGGGGTCCCTGGAACAAGATATTTTGACTGGGGTCTGCGGCCAAATACATATAATTTTGGGGGTCCTTGACATGAAAAAGATTGAGCACCACTGATATAGAAACATAAGTTTTTCAGAAAAGTGTTGGGATTTAGGAGACATGTAGAATCGGCTTCAGGTCTCAATGGGTTAATGGATTAAGTGGCTGTTTTGGCTGGAGGTAAGTCTTAAACCCTCAAAAGAAGCCGGCCACCTGCCAGCCATTGTCACCTCTCGGGGTCCAACCTTAGAGAGAGGGCCATTCAAATACCAGGGCGGGCCAATGAGCTGCCGCGCCGACTCCACACGGCGAATCCAAACGATATGGATCAGAGGGATCACGCACCCTGTAATGTTAGACCCACAAAAAAAGCTAAGCAAAAGGGAAGTGGTGGTGGGTACGGTATCTGATTATCTACCTGCTGCTCGCTTGCTTCACGCTGAGCAACAGCACCTCCTTAACCCACTAAGGCCGGGAAAGCATCTGTCATTTTCGTCATTTGTCATTGTCTTATACTTTGGCTATATTCAAAAATAGCAAATCTACAAGCTCATAGCGCGGCACCGAGTGCCGCGCTATGAGCTTGTAGATTTGCTATTTAAAAAAAATCATTAACATTTTGTGCAAATCTTTGAGTATATATGTTTTTTTTAAAGCGAACATTTGTAACTCATATCTTTGCTTCTGGGGGATTCTACAAATGTCTTCTAAATGCTAACAGTTTTTTGAAAAACCTTGTGTTGCTATAGTCAGTGGTTCTTAAAGGACCCCCCAAAATTATATGTATTTGGCCGCAGACCCCATCTCAATATGTTTTGTTCCAGGGACCCCCCAGAAGCAAAGATTTGAGTAAAAAAAATCGCTTAAAAAATACATAGGCTATATATTCAAAGAAATATAGAGAAAAAAGAATATAGAAATATAGAAAAGGGCTATTCTAAAATAGCAGATCTACAAGCTCATAGCGCGGCACTCGGTGCCGCACTATGAGCTTGTAGATCTGCTATTTTTGAATAGCCCAAAGTATAAAATAATGGTTAAAGTGGTTTCACAGATGCGTTCCCGGTCTTAACAGGTTAATCTACTTATATCCATGGGGAAACGTCTTAAGCTGCACGAGGGGAGCAAATTAAAGCTCCTCTCCCCAACGTTCCCCCCCTGTGTGAGTGCACGGTGCCCCCATCTGTATCCTTGGAGGGTCTTCAATCGGGACTTGTAAACACAACCTGGCGGGCTGGAAAGCTTTTTTTTGGCGATGTCCTTCTGTGTGTGTGTGTGTGTGTGTGCGGCGCTTCACTTTGTGTGGTGGATGTGACCTTATGAGTGAGAGCTGGTACATTTTCATATCCCACCACCTGTGATTGGCTGCGTATGTCACGGTGAGAGGAACTGACATCTTCCGCTCCACGCTGTGTTTGATTTTGACAGCAACATTTTGATTTCCTTTTTTAGTCACAGTCTTTTGAATACAATTCCCGGAAAATGTAGTTTTAGTCATTATTTCAGCCATCTGAAGTGTTTTAGTTTTTGTCTAGTTTTCGTCAACTAGATATCATAAGATTATCTAAATCTGCAGTCGATTTAGTCGACTAAAATGTATTTTGGCAGGCCTTGATGGCGTCGTAATGGCTGATTTCATACTTGGTTGCATGCTGAAAATAATATTTTCAGAGAGCATTTTCAGAGTGCAACACCTACATAAACAACCAAACATAAATTGAATTGTCTTTTTGTTCTACTGGAATTAAACTGAGGTCCGAGTATTAGAGTTAAAACTGGCAAAAAGTGGTATAAAAATTGTATTTTATAATATTATCGTCCTAACATTTTTCATGGCCTCACAAGTATTGTAATACAAACGTCTGTCCATGCGTGTACAGTACATATCGTCTCTGTCGAGTGGAAACCTCACATGTCCAAAACGTACTTTTCACGATTCAAATTCAAAAATAGCAAAAGTGGCAGATCGGCAAGCTCTCGTTTTTTTATGCTTGCGTGTGATCAAGTAGGGCGTTAATTTACGAAAAAAAAACACAAAAAGTTAAAATATGGGGATAGGCGGTTTCTGCCCGACAGCGACAATATTTGACCTTTGTGCACGTTGCGGCGGCCCCAGGGTTGGCCCTGTTGTGTGCGTCCTTGTTGGCCGCGTTCTGTCCCTTGTCAGAGATGCAACACACCTATAAATCACACCTGCATGCAGCATCTCTCTTGCCCTGGCCTGACCACTCACAAACCACAAACACTGTACGTTGTTTGTATACTTTGTGTTTTTCACATATACAGTACATCATACAGTGCATGCACTCCAGGGTTGGATTTGCTGGGGCAGATGGGGTGGGGTCAGGTGGGGTGCATGACTCTACTTTTGATGCCTCTGGTCATTAATTTGTATAGCCGGTGGGGATATGTTTTATTCCTGCTTATGATCAGACTTAATTAAGTGCATGCGTTTCCTTTTGGAAAATGTACCGTATAGACTGTCTGATATGTTTAATATTCATGCTTGATAAAATCTCAATTAATAATGAATAATAATTCAAAATGTATATTAAGCTAATTATTTTGGTCATGTATCTCTGCTGTTCGGCAGAAACCAGCTAACTCCAAAATTTGGAGTTAGGAGGTTTTGTTCATCATTGATAAGAACAGCTGAATGGACCTCCAAGCTCACAATGAGGTTGGAGGTCAAAAGGGGGTGGAGCCTGGAGTCAGCTAAACCAGTTAACTCTGGCGGACTTAGCTGGCTTAGCAGAAAGTTTGAGGATCCAATGGAGTTAGCTGGTTTTGTCAGAAGCGCTTTTTAATGCTTTTCATTGGTTAAATTTTTTTTTTTACCAACACACAGACGTAAAGGTTGTTCAATGGCCCTGATTTATGGAAAAAAATGCAAAAGCCTCAAAATGGAGTTTTTTTATTGCGGCAATTAGACATCTGCATGTTTGTGAGCTTGTAGATCAGGTATTTTCTTACAGTATATATTCTCCCTTATTTGAGCCAGGTTGAGACAACATAGGCTACCGAACACTACATGCATTCGTGTCAGCATGGTGTCTATTCAGCATGAACTTGCTTGCACGGCAGACTGCGCATGCACGACAAGACAAGAGTTTCGATTTGTACATTTGATACATTTGGCACTATGAGAGATTAATTTGCACTGCGGTGGTGGTGGTGGACCACCATGGGGTCAAATGGTGCTGGACATGGGTAGATGCGGAGAATCCTCCCTCTGCACTCTTTAATCCATTTAGACCGGGAAAGCATCTTTGTCATTTTAGATTTGAACCATTTAACCATTAACCATTATTTTATACCATTATTTTATACCATTATTTTATATGTATATCTGCTGTATATCTGCTATTTTTGAATAGCGAAGGTATACCTTGGCTATTCAAAAATATCAGATATACAAGCTCATAGCGCGGCACTCGGTGCCGCGCTATGAGCTTGTAGACCTGCTATTTTAGAAAAATCATGAACATTTGTGAAAATCTTTGAATATATATATATTTTTTTTAAAGCTTATTTTAACTCAAATCTTTGCTTCTGGGGGTCCCTGGAACAACGTATTTTGAGATGAGGGTCCGCGGCCAAATACATATCATCTTGGGTGGTCCTTGACATGAAAAGGTTTGAGAACCACTGACATAGCAACATAGGTTTTTCAAAAAACAGTTTAGAAGACATTTGTAGAATCAGCCTCTGCAGGTCTTAATGGGTTAAGCTCTCTATATTTGTATTTCATTTTCACAACCTAGTTTAAAACGTGTGGGTGGGTGGGTTACATAACATTGGGGCGCAAAGATGCGAGAAGTAGGCTGGCATGCAAGTTTCAAGTGCATACATTATACAGTAGCTGTGGCTTTTGAGGGCATTCAAAAACAAATGCAAACTAGAAACGTTCCTTGTTGTCTCTTAAACACCTGCTCCCCCAAAGACCTTTGTTTCTTGTTTGGTTAATGTCTCTTTGAAAGCTTTATTCTGCTCTGCACGTCTCCAAAGCATGTATACAGTGTTCTACAATTAAATCCCTGCCATAGCACTCGCTGGATCCAGGTTTAATGAATACATGGGATGGGATCTCATCAAGTAGCATATTCATAGATCCTGGCATAATAAAAGAGGGCAAAGATAGAGATACAGATACTGTTTTGGGGTGGAGGAAATTACTTAAAGGGATAGTTCACCTAAAACACAATTCTTTCTATCGATTAGTCACCCCATGGAGATTTTTTTGTTGTTGTCGCATTCCTAAGCCAATACTTTGATGACCAGCGGACCGGTACGCAGCGGTTCCGGTAGGAGACACAAAGGAGACTCTTTGTGTCTCCTATACCGGAACCGCTGCCGGTCATGAAATTATTGGCGTAGTAATGCGACAAAAACAAAAAATATCCATGAATTCGAGTCTCCATGGGGTGACTATAATCGATAGGAAAAAAAGTCATTTTAGGGGTGAACTATCCCTTTAACATGTACGTTTATTGAACTAAGAGGAACATTTTTTAAGGATTTAAACAACACCAGGGGGGACACGGTGAAGGGGCCTTTAAGGACACCATCAAACTGTCATGTGTTAAATCAGGATACGGTACCGTCGAGAGTCACAGCGTCTCTGCTGCTCTGCTAAAAACAATAGAACGTATTCAGTCATTCCGCCGGTGTTTCTCGAATGACCACAAGCAAGGACACACTCGCCCAGGATCCGAGAAAAACATTCTAAAGTGAATATTAAGTCTAATAATTGGATTTGCCTCCTAAGCCTTTCTCCACTAGTGTTCTGACAATGGGCCATGTACAGTAATGGAGAATCTCTGTATCTCCGGGCCCTCAATGGGATTAAAAAAAAGCAGAAATTAATTACATTCCAAATTATATGTGCCATATAATCTCGTTCAGGGAAGAGACTGTGACCTCGCATTTATATAAAGACCACCCTGAGTGCTTACTTCAAAAATCAAGTGATTTGTACTAAAATGTAATCTGACAATTTCCATAAGGATACAGCTATACGTGAAGCATATCCTCCTCTTGACACAAATGAACGAGGAGCTTATCAGAAGTGTTTTCTCTCCTGTAGAGTGAAGCTCTCCAGGATTCTTGGACGAGTGAACAGCGGGGCGCTCCCATAACGCTGCGAGAGATGATAAAGTGCAGGAGAAAAAAAAGAAACCTAAAGATAGTCCAGTGTGGGGGTGGAGCGTTACTTCGCAACGGCTGGATAAAAACGACAGGGGATATTAGCCACATGGCATCATTACGGAGTTAAAGACATATTAATATACGTTTATGCATACTAATATTAATTACAACAGATGCCACGAGTATAGGCCCCCGCCATCATTGCAGTCGGTGCCCACACGCCTTCAGAAGAGGTTAAAGTATACCATTTGGCAGAGAATTTCTTATCCTCAAATCTGTCACGAGTGCACTTTTTTTCTTTTTAAGGATATTATGCGTGTCACTGGAAGTGCAATATGCGCTGTACTGGTACTGCACATGGAGCTATACGTCCCCGCTGGGGAGCCATACGTTCAAAAAAGTGCATTAATTTGAGAAAATGCCACCCTACCACGCTCCTGTAATTCTCGCCGTTTTTCGACGAGAGCATTTTTTGGGGAGAGAAAGTTTACTTTCACTTGAGGTAGAGGGGAGGTAGACGAGGAAGAAGTCCCATCCTCCACCTCTTCCTCCTCCCATGGTGTTAAATTCTCATTAATGTTAATTTCACACTGCCAGCCCAGGAGGCCCATGATGTCCTAAAAAAATTGTGGAACAGACTCACACATATACACACATACACACATACATACACACATACACACACACACACACACACACACACACACACACACACACACACACACACACACACACACACACACACACACACACACACACACACACACACACACACACACACACATACACGTCCAAAAGAGCTGTTTGATAACTGCTTTCTATGGCCTATTTGCGATAGTCGAGGCTGGGAAAACTGTTTGCCCTTATAAACTTTTGACCCTCATACATGTGGAGGTTCTCTCTCTGGTAGCTGAGCTGGTTATCAAAGCAGGGGTCCTTATCAGTGGGGGAAAGTGCATTTACTCAAGTACTACTTAAGTACAATGTTGAGGTACTTTTACTTTACTGGAGAATTTCCTAATATTCTATGCTTTTACTTCTACTACACTACATCTCAGAGACAAACACTTGATGCCACTACTTTTGTACTTTTACTCAAGTCAATTTTGAATATCGAACTTGTACTTGTAACAGACTATTTCTGCAATAGGGTATTGATACTTTTACTTTAAGTAAAACGTGTGATTACTTCTTCCATCACTGATGGAATCATGCCTCTCAAATGTACTAAGTGCGAACACATAATGAAATAAATAGAAAACATGACCCATTTTTGATGAATAAAAAAATCAATTAACTCTAAATTGTCGCAGGGTATTTCTTATGTAAGCTACAGTAAGCCATTTACGTTATTCATGCTTGTGTAGACACACATGGTAAATTTAAATTATAAGTGCATTTTTCTGCTGGGGATATTTTTTTTTCAAGGGGTGAATTGCAGGTTATATTCATTTTGTGTGAGAGTGTGTATAGGTTTGTGTGTGTGTGTGTGTGTGTGTGTGTGTGTGTGTGTGTGTGTGTGTGTGTGTGTGTGTGTGTGTGTGTGTGTGTGTGTGTGTGTGTGTGTGTGTGTGTGTGTGTGTGCGTGTGTGTGTGTGTGTGTGTGTGTGTGTGTGTGTGTGTGTGTGTGTGTGTGTGTGTGTGTGTGTGTGTGTGCGTGCGTGCGTGTGTGTGTGCGCGAGGTGTCACTGTGGTGGTGGTGGAATGAAAGAGGCCCTCAGCCACATTATTACTACTTCCCTGCTCTCTCTCTCTCTCTCTCTCTCTCTCTCTCTCTCTCTCTCTCTCTCTCTGTGTTTTTTCCGAGTGCTTTTAGCGAAGATTCATATTTTGACAGCAAACCCCCGGCTGCGTTCGCTGCTCTCTCCCACTTGGTTGCCATGGACACCATTAGGTTCACAAGGAAAAAAGGGCCGTACTCACTGGTGGAAAGTAACCGAGTACATTTACTCCGTACGATTTTGAACTACTCTTAATTTACTTGAGAATACGTCCATTTGTTGATACTTCTACAGTACTCCACTCAATCAAACGTTAGTTACAAGTTACCTTGCAGATTTAGATTATTAATCAAAATAACATTAACCACTTATAAGCCCTATTTTATACTTTGGCTATTCAAAAATAGCTTGTGAGCCTGTGGATCTAATATTTTTGAATATGTTTGAAATATGTTTGAAAAATAAATAGCAAGCCTATATACAATATTTTAATGCCAGTACGTTTGCGCTTTTTACTCAAGTAAAATTCGGAATACAGGTCTTTTACTTGTAAACAGAGTGTGTTCTTATATTATGGTATTGCTATACTTTTACTTAAGTACTTCTTCCACCATGCAGTGCCTCTGAGCAGCGTCTCAACAGGGGACGAGCTGTCTCCACGGACCTGACCAGTCAGAGAGCTGCACAACAAACAGATCGTTGCTGTCAGGGGCAGACATCTCCTATCTCCATGTTTTTTTCATTATTTAACGCCCTACTTGATCATTCTACAGCGTCACACAAAAGCATGAAAAGTAGCAGAGCCACAAGCTTGAAACGTGGCGCGAAGCGACGCGTCTTGGTTGTATCGATCTGCTACTTTTGCTGTTTTTGAATTTGAATCCTGAAAAGTAACAGTTTTGGTACATATGACATTTCCACCCGACAGAGATGAGATGCTGTTTGGCAGAAACCTTGCATCTCCAATATTTCAACGTTATACTGTTCTTTTCCGCGAATTAAGGTCCTACCTCATCATACAAGAGTCCCACCCATCCGTGTTAAGCCTTATTCATACCTTTGTCGTACAGCGGTGTTGCGCGTCGGAAATAGCTGACCTACAAGCTTCCAACGCGATGCATTGTGAGCTTGTAGGCCGCGTGACACCGTCATTCAAGATAGATAGCATATAGAATCTAGATCACATAGAATCAAACATTGTCAGGTCTACAGTGAATGGCAGCTGGGGGGCAGGGTCAATTCTCAGTCATTACAGTAGTTGATAGTGTAACTGTAATAATATTTGAATTGTATAGAAGAAAAGTTGTATTTTGTGTTATGCAGTATTGCTTCATTATTCATGTTAAAGGACGACTTCACCCATTTTCAATTATATCTTCATATAATTGGTCCTCACCAATGCTCATGATAAAATGGTAAAAAATTCCTTTATTTTTACGCGAGAAAAATGGCTTCCATTATAGCATGCTAACTTTGCAGGAATAGAAAGCCTGCAGTTTCTATTCGCTTGGAATATCCCATAGATGATGTCACTGGTAGGCGGGTTTCTGAGCTGTCCATCACAGCCCTCCTCTGAGACACAGACCGAGTCGACTTTTTTTTTTACCATATTATAATGAGCATCATCGAGGAGCAATTATATGAAGATAGGTCGAAAATGGGTGAAGTCGTCCTTTAAGTATAATATTATTACTGTGTTTCTATGTAGAGTGTTATCCCAACACTGAGCTCCGGCCACATTGCACGTCACTGTGTGATTAAGGAATACAGAGTTATGGTCAGTGGTGTAAAATAACTAAGTACATTTACTCAAGTACTGTACATTTTGAGGTGTTTTACTTTTGTGCAGTATTATTGCCAATTGTCAATACTTTTACTTCTACTCCACTACATCATGAGGCAAATATTGTACTTTTACTCCACTACAATTATTTGAAAACTTGAGTTACTAGTTACTTTGCAGATATACTGTAAATTATTATATTATAAAACATACATTAACCACTTTAGCCTTATTTTATACCTAGGCTATTTGAAAATAGCCGATCTACAAGCTCACAACGTGTCGCATCGCGACGCATTGTGAGCCTGTAGATCTGCTATTTTCAAACAGTTTTGTACTTTTACTTTTGTTACTTTAAGTATATTTTGATGCCAATACTTTTGTACTTTTACTCAAGTAACATTTTGAACACAGGCATTTTACTTGTAACAAAAATATTGCGGTATTGATATGTTTACTCAAGTAAAACATTTCAGTACTTTTTTCCACCACTGGTTCTGGTTTGGTTGTTAAATCTCTGATCCTTGCAATCTTCACCATTGTTCTGTTATACTGTACATGATGTAATGTTGCTGATCCAACCATTGAGACGGCGTTGCAACAGCTGCAGCCCATGTAATTCTCTGTGAATAAAAGCGTGTCAGCTATGTAAATGTAGTTCATTGATTTACTGATTTAGTCATTTATTTCCTCTCGTGGTTTGAACTGTCTATCTGTCATAGGAGAAAAGTAGGCCATGAACCCACGCAGGGATTGTATTGCCCACAGCGTGGGGACCCTGGGGGGGCCTCTGGTTATCTTTTTCCCGTGGCTGACAGGAGGGGAAAAGCCCCATGGTCTGAGATATCACCCTGCACAAACTCTTTAAGCCTATGGGGGACAGCTCATGTGACAGTATATAGGCATTGTGACACACACACACACACACACACACACACACACACACCGCCACTTTTTTTTATTGGCGCGCAATTAACCACGGGGGCTGGCAAATTCATTCATGAACGCGGGGCGGGGGTCATCAATCACATGCATGGTCATACCTGAGGACGATGCAACCTCTCTTGTCTTTGAGCCAACTCCCCCAAGAGACTGCTTTTGTTTATTAGATTCATCCGGACTTTTATTCAATTAGGTATTCCCCCGCTGAGAATAATACGAGTCTATTACTTCCGCAGACATCGACAAGAAGGCGTTATATACATTATACTCTACATAGGAGTCAAAGACAAGAATGTCTATACTGTACTTTAAACCATTAAGACCGGCGGGAACGCGTCTGTGTAACCAGTTAAACCGTTCTTTTATACTTTGGCTATTCAAAAATAGCAGATATACAAGCTCATAGCGCGGCACAGAGTGAGCTTTTAGATCTGCATTTTTTTTTTTATCGTAAAAATTTGAGCAAATCTTTGAATATATATATATTTTTAAAGCGAACATTTGTATCTCAAATCTTTGCTTCTGGGGGTCCCTGGAACAAAATATTTTACAAAAGTTTGCTTTAAAAAATATATATTCAAAGATTTTGCACACGTTTTCACGATTTGAAAGAAATCTAAAATAACAGAGATGCGTTCCCGGATTGAAAGGGTTAAAAAAAAAAAAAAATCACATTACGGGTCATTAGTAAGAACTCCCAGAAGGCAGAAGCGGAATTAGCAAGAAGACAGACGAAGAACCCCAGCCAATGCAAGCTTTCTTATTGCATGCATATATGAAACACTGGCTAATTGGTGACCGGTATAGGTTTTCACAGACAGCCAGAGAGAGCACAAAGCCACATGTAGCGGTGGAAATATATTCAGCCTTTCCACAGCTCTACTGCCAGCCTCAATGTCCTTCACGAGCCTCGGCCAAAATACGGCAAATTCTTACATTTACATTACAAGGATTCAGCTGTATACGCTCTTATCCAGAGCGACTTAACAAGTGCAGCTGCGGAACAAAGCCTAATGTATACCTCATTGTACGACTGCACCGGTGAAGGATAAATGAGGCTTTTAACCCATTAAGACCTGGAACCGCATCTGTGTCATTTTTTGATTTTGAGCTAAAAAGCATTATTTTACAGTTTGGCTATTAAAAAATAGCAGATATACAAGCTCGTAGCGCGGCACCGAGTGCCGCGCTACGAGCTTGTAGATCTGCTATTTGAAAGATTTCATTCGAGGCATTTTGTAAATGCGTAGAATGTATAGAACGCTTAACCCATTCAATCTGAGGAAAGCGTCTGTGTCATTTTATACTTTGGGCTATTCAAAAATAGCAGATCTACAAGGTCATAGCGCGGCACCGAGTGCCGCGCTATGACCTTGTAGATCTACTATTTTAGAAAAGTCTTGAATATTTGTGCAAATCTTTGAATATATACATTTTTGAAAGCGAACATTTTTAACTAAAATCTTTGCTTCTGGGGGTCCCTGGAACAACATATTTTGAGATGGGGGTCCGCGGCCAAAAACATATCATCTTGGTGGTCCTTGACATGAAAAAGTTTGAGCACCACTGATATTGAAACATAGGTTTTTCAGAATACTGTTGGGATTTAGAAGCCATTTTGTAGAAATCGGCTTCAGGTCTTAATTCGTTAAAAAGCTTAAATTCGATGACCACCAACATTGCGCGCATGCAATGCTAAGCAGCAACGAGGGTCAGAGCGTGTGGCCGGTGCCCCAAAGATATTCCTGTGCTCCAAGAATGCTGAAGGCAAGAAATAGGGAGAGATTTTTTCTCCTTTTTAGTCCGTAACCAAGAGTCTATAGTATCCAAGGCAATTCATTGAGAACAGGACCTTTCAGATGCTTCGCTGGCCTTCCCCAGCGGATGGTAGTACAGCCTGTCTCAGCATGTCATTGTCACTCCTCAGGGTACATTGTGAGAGATTCTCTTGACTGGCCATCTGGATACCAGGAAACATTCTGTCCACATCCACCACTTTGACAGATATCCGTATTTTCTCCTGCCTGGGAAGATGACAGTACATGTTCCTAGCTTAAAATAAGGGATAAGGGCTCCCCCCCCCCCCCCCCCCCCTCCCCCGTGCGGGGAGTAAGTTGGGTCTCTCGTCGGCCTGAGAGTTATCTAAGACTTGAATTGAGTTGGGGCATTTAAGGTAGAGGTTTGTTCTGGGGCATGTGTGTGTATGTGTGTGGCTTTATGCTATCAGCCCTATGATAAAGAATGGAACATTCAATACATGTTATGTCCTTGTCTATTCACAGCCTCTGCCATATATCGTTCATAAAAAAACATAGATGTTGTGAACATGTGAATCCTTACTCTCCTTCAAAACCGCTCTTAGAGCACTTACAGGTGGCTGCAATTCGGAACTTGATTTATATCCGTTTATAATATAAAGGATTTTAAAAATGTGTACAGTAAACATCATATAAACTTTATATGATGTTTACTGTACACATTTTTTGTTTAGTTTAGTTTAGTTTAAAATCCTCTTAACAGACCTTGTACTGAACTGTACTTCCCTGTGCTTGCCTTTGCAAACTGTTAATAAAGTATTCAATCAATCAATTAATCAATTAATCAATCAATCAATCAATCAATCAATCAATCAATCAATCAATCAATCAATCAATCAATCAATCAATCAATCAATCAATCGCCCATCAATTGCTTTCCACCTCAGCCATGTTCAACCTATTTTCATATAATTGGTCCTAATGCTCATTAATGGCACCATTTCTGTCTATTCAGTCTGTGTCTCAGAGAAGGGCTGTAGACAGTTCAGATACCTTTATGCCTACCAATGACATCATCGGTAGGCAGGTTCGAGGAATGCTGTAGTTTCTATTTGTTTGGAATACCCATTGATGATGTCATTGCTAGGCACTAGGCAGGTTTCTCAACTGCTCATAGTCCAACACAGAGTGAGTAGCTGTAAATTGTGCCATCTTATTGTGGGCATTAGTGAGGACCAATGATATGAAGATAGTAAATAGTTTAGACTGATGCTAGGTTCTGGGTTTACTTGTGATCCTATTTTACTGAGACACTACACTGTCTCTCTGCATTTGATGTACAGTATGTGTTTACCTTGCTTATTGTAAGTCGCTCTGGATAAGAGCGTCTGCTAAATGCCTAAATTGTAAAATTATAGATAAGGTTGAAAATGAAGTGCTTCTTTCATAAAATGTTTACATGCCACCATATATGGTGCATAAGGCAAAAAAATTAGCTCTGCTATCGCCCTTGAGAAATAACAGACCATTCAATCAAGCTGTATAATAATTACATTACAGGCCTAACTAACACATGATTGATAGATTTGTAATTGATTGAATACTTTATTAACTTGCTTATTAACAGTACAGTCAAAGGTTATGCTAAAGGATAATAACACACAACAAAGCCTGGGGGTTTGTTTCCATTGTGGTTGGTAGGGGAAGATATTTCCTTTTTTAACCCTAACCCTTTGAATTTATAACTATAATAAGAGCTCCACAGTCTGTTATGATGCTTTCAAGAGACGACTAGACTTTCCTTTTTAATAAAGCATTCACAATTCTGGTTTTACCCATTGTAATTTTTTTTGATGTGTTGTTTTTATGCAAATGTTATTATTCTGTAGATTCAGATACCACCGAAGTGGAAAAAAGTGGCACTCCAAAATAAAGGATGCAAGACTGGCTCAGATAATCATTCTTGTTTATTGGAACACGTTATTATTCTGCACTGTACACTTTGAGATGTGTTTCAAATGTAAAGTGCAATATAAATCAAATGTATTTATTATTACTATTACTATTACTATTACTATTACTATTACTATTACTATTACTATTGCTATTATTATTATTATTATTAATGTTATGGCCAAAACAGGGACACCGGGTTGAAATGGTTAAAATGATCCATAGCAGGAGCCAGCATATAGAGTAGCCCATTCCGCGTTGATGATCTAAGCTCAGTTCACGACTCACTGCCACTCTGGAATTAAGCATCGACCCAAAACAAAACAAACACTGAAAAGGAATTAATAGGGAGGTATAGCATAGAGTCTGCAGGCAGCACGGGTCACATTGTCTTTGTATAATGGGAGCTGTGATTCAATACCTGCAATTATTCTCCTTGGGCTGTTTTTTCACTTGTAGTTAGCCGTTTGCGGCGGTGAGGAGACAGCTCGGGAGGCCTCTCTAGTTACTAGATCTTTGAAGAGGCTTTTTTTTAAATGTTTTTGTTACGCGCCGCATAGAAAGGAATGCACAGTGTTTCAAATGCATGGTTGCAATTAATGGAGGTGAAAGATTTCATTCGAGGCATTTTGTAAATGCGTAGAATGTATAGAACGCTTAACCCATTCAATCTGAGGAAAGCGTCTGTGTCATTTTATACTTTGGGCTATTCAAAAATAGCAGATCTACAAGGTCATAGCGCGGCACCGAGTGCCGCGCTATGACCTTGTAGATCTGCTATTTTAGAAAAGTCTTGAATATTTGTGCAAATCTTTGAATATATACATTTTTGAAAGCGAACATTTTTAACTAAAATCTTTGCTTCTGGGGGTCCATGGAACTAAATATTTTGAGATGGGGGTCGGCAGACAAATACATACAATTTTGGGGGTCCTTGACATGAAAATGTTTGAGAACCACTGATATAGCAACATTTTTTTCAGAAAACTGTTAGGATATAGAAGACATTTTTTGAATCGGCTAATGGGTTAAAGAGTGGTTACCAGTGGTTTAGTTCTATGGAACATGGTGGAGATGCTCAGTGGGTTGAGTCGAGTATTCCAGGTTCTATGTTGGCCTCTCTTCTCTTCTCTGTGGGGAGCATTAGAGGTAGATTCCTACATCATAATGTGATAGGGACATCTATTCACATTTATTTCACATGCACATTCTATAAACTATATTGAATTATGTTCATCAATTCACTTCATGCACTCCATATATGGCCATGGTTGATCCTAATAGGATTAATTTGAGTCTGATGTCATGACGACACGGTTTGTTTGGGTCTGATGACAGCATGATACACGATTTGGGTGTAGCTGCAGTGGGAACATGTGGTTATGTCTGAGTCCTAGTGAACTCTATATATGGTTATATCTGAGTCATAGTGGAGGGAGGCCCCCATTAGACAATTTTAATATAGGATTATTTCAAAAGATTTTCCAAAATATATAAAAAAGAAAATCAGATAAATTCCATACATTCAAAAACACTTTTAAGAAGTTGTGAAAATAGCAGATCTACAAGCTCATAACGCGACGAGTTATGAACTTGTAGATCGGCTATTTTCACTAGTTTGGGTCCCGGTCTCCCACAGGGAGACATCAAATTTCTCATGGGTCTCGAGCTAAAAACTTTGGTATGTATTATTCACATACTTGACATTATGAACTTATTCACTTGTGTAAATAAATATATAAAGTCATAAAATTCAAGAGAGGGGGGGGGGGTGAGTTTTCCCTAAGTAGACCTTGCCCTCCCCACCTGTGAGCCAATCCTGAAAAGAGCACATTTACATCAGTGGCTTTTGTCCACGTTGACATTTCCATTATTTGACATTCCTAGCTGCAGGCCAGGTGTTGTACAAGTGCGGGTCAACGCCATAGAATCAGACTTTTTTTTCTCTTCTCCCCCTCTAGTCGTCACAAGCTTTGTAACAATAGGTAAAAATGAGCCAACATTTTCCTAAACTCATGTTTATGCATGGCTGGGCTTCCACTAAGAACTTTTCTCTTTTTTTTTTTTTGGTCCAGCGGTGAGAAAAGCTTGCGGTTAGAACGGGTCTGTAAATAGATTATTTGGCGGTCCTGTCTAGCCCATTAAGACCGGGAAAGAATCTGTGTCATTTTTAGATTTCTTTGGCTATTCAAAAATAGCAGATCTACGAGTTCTATGCTCTACAAGCTATGAGCTTGTAGATCTGCTTTTTTCTTTTTCATCGTGGAAAAGTTGTGCAAATCTTTGGATATGTTTTTAAAGCAAACATTTGTAACTCTAATCTTTGCTTCTGGGGATTCTACAAATTCTAAATCATGTCAAGGACCCCCAAAATGATGTGTATTCGGCCTCCATCTCAAAAATATTTAGTTCCAGGGACCCCAAGAAGCAAAGATTTGAGTTACAAATGTTCCCTTAAAAAATATATATATATTCAAATATTTGCACAAATGTTCAAGATTTTTCAAAAATAGCAGATCTACAAGCTCATAGCGCGGCACTCGGTGCCGCGCTATGAGCTTGTATATCTGCTATTTTTGAATAGCCCAAAGTATAAAATATGGAGGTGGTTACACAGATGTGTTCCCGGTCGTAATGGGCTAAAGGGACCGGCTGAAGTCAGTGAACCCCAGAAGAATGTTTGAGCTAAATGAATGTCTTGGAAGTACACCTGATTCACATTATATCTTCGGTCATCCATTTGGCTTGGATCGACATTTTTCATAGCCGTTAGCTAACATTTGGAGGGGGGGTGCGACGCGTACGGGGATGATGGATCTGCCTTTAATCTGGAAAGACATTTAGAAACTGTCTGCAATTTTACTAAGCAGAATGAACAATTATGGAAATGAGTAAAATAACATTTGGAAGGTAATATATCTGTATTTAAAAGTAAGAGAGTGCATTGGAAGGTGCCTATATGGTAACTTAATTTAGAAATGCACATGCATGCATACACACACACACACACACATGGCAATTACATACAGGCCTACTGTATGAAAGCACGCACAAACTCACAACCGCGGTCAAAAATAGCAGACCTACAATCTCACAATGTGTCACGGCACGACGCGTTGTGGGCTTGTAGATCTGCCATTTTCGGTGTATGACACCGCCAGTGCAACAAAGTATATCATAGTACCTTTCAGTGGTGTAAAGTGACTAAGTACATTTGCTCAAGTACTGTACATTACTTTTACTTCTACTCCACTACATCTCAGAGGCAAATATTGTACTTTTACCTCCACTACAATTATTTGAAAACTTTAGTTACTATAGTTACTTTGCAGATACATTATTACATTATAAAACATACATTTACCACTTTATTTTATACCTAGGCTATTTTCAAACATTTTAGTACTTTTACTTTTGGTGAAGTATATTTGATGCCAATACTTTTGTACTTTTACTCAAGTAACATTTTGAACACAGGCCTTTTACTTGTAACAGAGTATTTCTATATTGAAGTATTGATACTTTTACTCAAGTAAAACATCTGACTACCACTGCACTCCGAAAATAGCAGACCTACAATCTCACAATGGTGTCACAGCGCGACGCGTTGTGGGCTTGTAGATCTGCCATGTGCAACAAAGCATAGCAATAGTACCTTTTTACTTTCCCTATGGATTCCACTGATTTATATGACTTCCCTAACTTAACCCTTGTCGGTAACTTAACACCGATTCAAATCCTCAGAAAATTCTCACTCTGGAGGTCTAGGCGGTACGAGTGCACAAAGCGACACATTTTTTCTGGGTTTCTTTATCCCTGAGGGTGTATAGACCACACAGGATGTTAAATTATAGCACACACAGTCACATTCACACACGTACAGTATAGCGCGCAGCTAAGGGAGCGTGAGGCATTTGACTCTACTCTCTTGCGGTTCAGGAGGTCTCAAAGGGAGTGTGAAAAGTTCATTTTGATGTATGAAAAAATTATATATATAAAAATGAGATCCAGTGGGGGGAGAATAAAGGAACGGCGGTCTCTCGTGGGACCTCTAGTCTTCTTACCTCATTTGCATCAAAGGTCCGCACATCAAAAAGTCACGGATGCCCTTTTTGAAATATTAATATGCTTGTTTCGGGCTCACAGGCTTTTGTGGCACCCTCAATATCAGAGGCTAGGGAGAGAGAGAGAGAGAGAGAAGAGAGAGAGAGAGAGAGAGAGAGAGAGAGAGAGAGAAGAGAGAGAGAGAGAGAGAGAGAGAGATGAGAGAGAGAGAGAGAGAGAGAGAGAGAGAGTGAGAGAGAGAGAGAGAGAGAGAGAGAGTTGACGGCTTAAGGTTGGCGGGTGGGGCACTCTCTCCAGCACAGTTTTCTGCATTCAGGGTTTATGTCTAGCCCTGGCCCACTTTTTCTCTCTCTCCTTTTTTTTTCTCTCCCTCCACTGGTCAGCTTGTCTATACTCTGTTCTCGTGCCTGCGGGGCTGACTGACTGTCATTCTATAGGCTCCACCATTCCTTATCTCTCCAGAGAGTATATCTGCTGACGCGCAATAGCTGGAGTGAGCACATAACAGTCGGGAGAATGTGTTGAGGAAGATGTTTTACCATAAAAGAAGAAGAGCCCAGGTACCATGGTCTATACCATTGGCGCAAAAGTGCTGCCGCAGCAGTTTTGCTCTATACAGTATAGGAGAAGTCCATAGGGAACGACTGGCTTGCTGTTTGTGTCCCACAGATGGATATAGTTTTGTTTTGTGCATTTGCAGTTCCCTCTATGTTAAATAGTTCCCAGTGAAATAAAAGATTGACGTTTGATTATTACAAGAGGTGTGAAACGTGTGAAATATTTCTGTTTACCCATTTGTGTGTGCATCTGTTTGATGTGCGTGGGTGTTTGTTTGAGTTTAATACAAGGGCTGTGTTGCAAGTACAAATGAATTATGTGTGAGTGTGTCTTTGTCGGTGTATGTGTGCGCGCGTGTGTGCGTGTGTGTAAGCCAGGTGTTCTTCTGCGTAGGTGTGGATCCTTTTAGTTCTCGCATATGCTCAGAGTAAAACGCAATAAATCAAATTAAAAAAAGTAATACTTCCACCCTGTTCCCCATGCAGGCAAAGCGTCTCTACGAACGTATCGTTGCAGTATAGACTGCCATTCATCAAGCTCCGTGGTAGGCTGACCAGTTGTTGTCAAATCGTAACAGTATATCAGGTGAAGAATACAATTAGACCAAAGTCATCACTAATGGACATTATATTTTGAAAAATAGATCTGCCACGGATGTTTTTACTGTAGCCAGAATGGCTGTTTGTTCTGTAATTATATGGATTAATCATCTGCAATTAAAATCAACCGCATTTAGGGACAGTGTTTTGCTTGTTTTGAACTGCGGTTTGTACTTGCTCAGTACAAGCTCAGTACAAACACAGTGCAGGGAATGATGGTGAATGATAATCTGACATACAGACCTCATGGGGGGATGGGGGGGGGGGGGGTTTGATATACTCTGGTCATTCATTTGTATAGCCACTGGCGATATGTGTTATCCCTGCTTCAAGTCAGCCCATCTGAGATCTGCGGCATGAGCACAAGCCGCAGATCTACAAGCCCACAAGTGACATGCTGTGAGCTTGTAGATTGGTTCTATTTGCTGGTAGGTATAGGGATGGCAGGGGTACATGCCTCTGCTTTCGATATACCCCTCGTCAATGCTGGTAGGATTTGCAGATGTTTTGTCACTGCTTCTGGTCACACTGATTTAAATGTGTGTCTGATTTATTTGATATTCATGTTTGATAATATTACAATTTAATAAAAAATGTATCTTCACCACACCCTGGTTAAATAACCCGGGTTATTTAAAAACAACTGATCTACAAGCTCACAGCGCATTGCAATGCAACGTGTTGTGAGCTTGTAGACTGGCTATTTATTTACCATGTTAGTCGTATGAAAAAGTATACAGTGCTTAAATGAAGTAACCTTTTTTTTTACAAGTCGAACCCTAAACACACGCATGCAGACACGCGCACACACACACACACACACACACACACACACACACACACACACACACACACACACACACACACACACACACACACACACACACACACACACAGACACACAGACACACACACACACACACACACACACACACACACACACACACACACACACACACACACACACGGCCTACATAACCTTCTATACATATGCATAGCATCAGAGAGTGTCAGAGTTCAGGGTCGCCCACAGTGCCGTGGCCCTGGAGTAGTTTAGTGGTTCATTCTCTTGCTCAAGAGCACCTTAAGCGAGCAGTGATGGTGGGCAATTCAGTCCATTCTGAAGCAAGACAACCAAGATAATGAGGTTACTTTCAGAATGTAATCTGTCGGAGCTCCATGAATCCCAGTCATTTTAATCACTAACACAGGCAGCCGTGTGGAGGTGGATGAATACATTATCCTACCCTGTGTTCATCCACTGAGACACATTCCGTGCTACCTCTAGTCCATATGGAAGTAAACAAGGAAATATTGGCTCCTGAAAGTCAAAGTATAGAGGGGAAAAAAGGCATACAGTTTTTGGAAGACCTGAACAGTTTAATTTGCAGTAAACTCTACTGTCTTACATATACAGTACATTGCAGCATGTATAATACATTTTAATCTGCTGATAACACGGTATTATTATAGCTATATGCACTCATGAATACTCAAAATGCTTCATAATAACAACCATAACACATTATAAAGCACTTTATAATGACTTATACCTTCAAGTATCATAAAGATTCATAATTGCTGGGCACTCACATACTTTACATACATACTTCACATGCAAACTTGTAAACTACTTCATGCAAAAATGGCAGATCTACAAGCTCACAACGCGCCGCAACGCTGTGCATATTTTCGACAAAGAAATTTGGCGTAGACAGAGGGAAAAAGAGTATAGAGTCCTGGGTGTCCCTGGTCAACTATTATTTAAGTGGTTTTTCACATGCGGTGTGATATATTAATTATTGAGTGTGTGTGTGTGTGTGTGTGTGTGTGTGTGTGTGTGTGTGTGTCATTAGTTGAATCTCATGACAGATCTCAGAGTTGTGTTTTATTTGGAGATCAGTCCCGTCTTGTTGCTGCTTAGGGTTATTGTAGGTATGAGGCCAAACGCACTCAATTTGATGTATCGTGTAATCACTTCATTATTATAATGTGGCTTATGTCCTGAGTCGGCAGGACGTGTGTACCTTGGGTCCTAATATGCTGCCGTTGCTGCTTGCAGTCAGGGGGTAGAGCTATACGCTCGGAACAGTGAGGCCAACGGCTATGCAAGTTTAATTGAGGTAATATAGTATTGATTTATTTTCCTCCTCTTTTTTTTTCTCCTGTGTGTGTTTCTTTCCTCGCAGCTGCCTGGCTTCAGGCGTTCGAGTGCTTGACCAGCCTGTAAGAAAAGCTGGGCTTCGCCAAGAGTCGTGTACCATCCCTAATGAGCTCGCTAATTATCTGCCTGATGAATACTCGCCTGGTCATTCTTCAATACAAACTTAACAGACAGTGGCTGGGTTTTTGGTGTTCACAGTGAGCTGGTGTAAAGGGAAGGGGAATTGGCATGAGACGCTTCAATCTGCAGGGATGTGAAAGTCAGTGGTGCGAGGTAACTAAGTACATTCACTGACGTACTGTACTTAATTACAATTTAAGGTACTTTGTCCATTTTTCAATACGTTATACTTCTCCACTACATCTCAGATGTTACTTTGTAGATTTAGATTATTATTATTTAACAAACATAAATCAATTAAGCCCGATTTTATAGTTCATCTATTCAAAAATAGCCAATCTGCAAGCTCACGGCACATTGCATTGCAACACGTTATGAGCTTGTAGATCTGCTATTTTTGATAGATTTTGACACGTTTTGAATACTTTTGAAAGAATTTGAGAAATGGAACATTCAGCATAATGGGTACTTTTAAGTATACTGTATTTTATGCCAACAATTGTGTACGTTTACTCAAATACAACTTTGCATACAACACGTTTACTTGTAACAGAGCATTTCTTTCCAACTACCTGAGAACAATACCACTGTCTTTGTCCCTCTGTATGAAGAACAGTACACAGTATAAGGATTTGGGTCAGCTCAGCCTAAATCAAGTTTTTAATATCCAGGGGGATCTTTGCCCTGGCTATTTTCAGGGGCGTGAACAAAATGGTGCAAAAAAAAAAACATTAATTTATGCCTATAATATTAGAGAAAATAATTGACCTTCAGAGGGAAATGAGTAGCACGGGGTGCAGCCATTCATCACACCCTGGTGAAGGACATTCCCCAGTAAGTCTTTTTATAGTCTGAAGGGGCCTATATAGTTTAATTGACCTCTATGCTGTGATGGTTAATAGAGCAAAAACGCTCTCCAGGAAACTTGTGAAGAAACATGATGACTCTGAAAGCAAACAATATGCTTTTTTATGTTAAGGAGGCAAGAAAAAGACGGGCAGAAAACGATAATCGAATCTAAAGGTCATTATTTTAATCCATACATTTGACATTATCATTTAATGTGTAATTACAACTTAAAGTAGATGTAACAAATGATATACAATATATCATTATACAGTAAAAAAAAATGGTTATACTATATATTATTTATCCATAAGGTTAACATACACCGTGCACAGCCATTATACAAAATATAAAGAAAACAGGATAAAAAACTGTATTGCACAATGAAGCTTTAGTGTTCTACGTTTATACTTAACTTGTGTTGTTGTTTGTTGTGTTTAAAAGTCTCTAATTGTTTGTTGTGTCTGCTTTTGTTGTATTTATTTTTATTGTACTGATGTACCACTTTGACATTATTATGAATACAGAAAAGAACGGAACTGTGCAGTTTTCACATCTGCTGTACAGTAGATGATAGTTCATTTTATTCCATACGGTTTATGTAAGTGTAGCAGTTAACCGTCGTAGCTATATGGTTAATCACTTTGAGCCCATGGCAAGAGGAGGTCTTTGAGCCACTACAATTAGACGCATACTTGAGATGTCTATTTCTACATCCAAAGGAATGGCTGCTGCCTCAGTGGAGCTCTCACACACACAGAGAGAGAGAGAGAGAGAGAGAGAGAGAGAGAGAGAGAGAGAGAGAGAGAGAGAGAGAGAGAGAGAGAGAGAGAGAGAGAGAGAGAGAGAGAGAGAGAGAGAGAGAGGAGAGGGAGAGGGGAGAGGGAGAGGGAGAGGGAGAGGGAGTCTGAGTTTTCTTGGCTGAATGCAAAATGCATCTGAAGCTTTTCCTCTGGGAATCCTAATCATAGCTACAAACTCAGAAATCGGGGTCAGAATATGCACGGAAATTCAACGGGGGAATGCAGGAAGAAAGCATTGAAGTTTACATTACCAGAGAGCTCTCAATCCAGGGCCTCTTTTACACAGACTCTGAGTCTACACTCAGAGTTATATTAAAAATCAAGATGTGACTGTGTATATCATTGGATGTTTTTTCAGTGCAGTATCAGAATGAGAATCGGGTAGTCTCAACAGTGTAGCTGTGGTACAAACCCATTTCTTTCCTATGTACGCCCAGTTTAATAATAGATTTCAGATTTTTATCTCATTTATCCAGTAATAATACTCTTACTTACAATTAAAAGTCCGGTAATCAAAATTTACTTGAGTAGAAGTACAAAAGTATTGGTATCAAAATGTACTTAAAGTACCAAAAGTAGAAAGCACTCATTATGCAGAATGTCCCATTTCACAAGTTTTCAAATGTATGAAATGTATAAAAATATTTTTAAAATAGCAGATCTACAAGCTCACAATGCGTCGCGATGAGCTTCTAGATCAGCTATTTTCAAATGGTCGAAATGTATATAGGGCTGAAGTGGTTAATATTATGTTTTGTAATAATAATCAAAATCTGCAAAGTTTAGTTTCCAATAAATGTAGTGGAGTAAAAGTACAATATTTGGATCCGAGATGTAGTGGAGTAGAAGTAAAAGTATTGAAATTTGGAAATACTCTAGTAAAGTAAAAGTGCTTCAAAATTGTACTTAAGTACAGTACTTGAGTACATGTACTTAGTTACTTTCCACCAGTGCATTTATCTCATCTCATTTTTAATCAAACAGATTCAGAGCTGCTTGTCTTGATGCAGTATGGCCAGCTTGCCTCCTATATGAAAAAGGTGTTGTGATCTTCCACAGGATAAACCTCATAGGTATAAACTATGTATACTAATCATCTACGCAATTTCCCAGAGGCCATCCACTTTGCAGAAACCTTTGTACCAACTGATGGTAACCAAACCTTCACACTGTAGATGTTTTGCCCTGGATTTGAACCCAGGATCTTCCTTACTGATCATCGTCACCCCACAGGCTCTCTTGTGGCGTCCAATGTTTGTAATGCATGTGGGTGTGTAAAAGATAAAGGTGGGCTCATGATGGAAGTCCAACTACCTTTGAAGAACAAATCAATCGACATTTTCTATGACGTTGATCGTCCCTGAGGCTGCTCTATCCCACGTCAGATTTGAATCACTTTCAATACATTTTCAATCATCTTTTTTCTTTCATTTGACACACCGTAAAGTATGCTTTTTGAACTTATGCCATTTGGTATGCTGTACGGAATATATATAGACCAAAGTCTGAATTGGACTCTAGCGGTAATAGTGTCCCAGTATTTAGAGCAGGCGAGATTAATTTTCAAGTCATTTGCTCTGCTATTTGGCACATAACTGCCTGCAAAATAGCCTTTATGAATAAGCTTATAATGTGTAAATTCGATGGATGCTTTTATCTAAAGCACCTTACAGTATCACGCGGGCATAATTTATTATTTTCAGCATGGGTGGTCCTGGTAGGAATTAAAACTAACCCTGCCGGTGCTTGTGCCATTGAGTCACACAGGGAATGGAACCCATATCATAATATCTTAATAGCGTTCGTGTCAAGCTCTACCAGTTGACCTACAGTACAGCATGGGATTGAAATGAGTAATGGTTATATTTAACCATAGATCCTTTTATCCCTTCCTCGAAACTTTCTTTTAACACCCAACATGCACTATAGCTTCAAGAAACTAATGCAATAGCACTGTAGTCCAATAACATTGCTGGATTTCTTTTTTTTTTATAGCTAGCGTCAGCAGTTCTGCATTTCAGCTTATAAAGCCTACCAAGTCGGCCATACCACCCATGACCAAAATTAGCATTTTAAAACAAAATGCCAGACGCCAGAGGGGTTTACACTGGTTGTACGGCGGTGTTGCACGATGACGCATAGATTTGGTTTTATCATCCTGCTATTTCCTTGTATCCTATCCCAATTAACTATCATTACATACGTGCAACTTTTTGTGGAGTGACTCCTTTAAACATGTCATGGAATCCAAAAGGACCTCTTGAAAACCTAAGTTACTACTGTAAATGCAAAAAAATATATTATCACATATTATTGAAATTTGAAATCAAAACACTACAAAGAAGCCTTTCTTATTGCAGTGTCACAAAGAAAAGTGTGGATAAATATTTACGAGTAAGAACCTTTCTCAGCCATATTGCAGCGGGAAGGAGAGAGAGCCTCTCTCTCCTTCCCGCTGCAATATGGCTGAGAAAGGTTCTTACTCGTAAATATTTATCCACACTTTTCTCAGAGAGCATAATATGCAAAATGCCAAACAGAGAAAATTGTCAAACGTTAAGGCACCGCTCTAGTTGCCCGAACCTCTAGTTGAATACATTTTTTATTTTTAAAGCGAACATTTGTAACTCAAATCTTTGCTTCTGGTGGGGGGGGGGGGGGTCCCTGGAACAATATATGTTGAGATGGGAGTCCGTAGCTAAATACATATCATTTTGGTGGTCCTTGACATGAAAACAGTTTGAGAACCACTGATTATAGCAACATAAGTGTTTTAAAAAAAAACGTCTGAGTTAAAAATGTTTGCTTATAACATATATCTTGATATGTATCTCTATAATGAATCTTTGTACAGTACTGTACAAGCATATAATTAGTTAAAATCTATATCAGTTTGACTACTAAAACAATATCTAAAAATAAATAAATGAAAATTCCAAATGCTTCACCTGCCTGTCACTGTCAGGAAATTTCTCTAAAGCAAAATACATTCCAATCATAACCATGCCAGCGGGAACAATAACGGAGACATCTTTGCAAAACACAAAAGATTGAGCTCCAAGCAGTGCTGGAAGCAGAGCCTCTCTGACTTTCACTTAGTGGGAAAGCCACTCTAATTGGTGTCAACTTCCCTTAGTAGGAACATAGCCTCCACACCGGCACTGGTATACTTGGGTGTCTTGTTGCTTGCACTCGGTTTACACTTTCATCTTTCCACGCCTATAATTGCAAAGACATGAATGGGAGGAGGAGTAATCAGAAGCAGGTGCACCTCATTGTCTCGACGGCGGTCCACTGTCACGTCGCTCTACAACAGCTTATTATTTAATGATAACTAGATTCTAGCAAGCCCCACCCTGCCTGCCTTGCGATTGGCTGAATGCAAAAACGAGAAACGTTTGCTGCAATCTGTGAAAGAAAATGTAAAAATGTGTACCAATAAAATCAACTCTAATGAAGTTGTTTACAACACAGGTTCAGGAGTGCATGGAGACCACCCTCTGTTCATCACGGCCACTCCCCGCCTTCACTCATTAGCCACTCCCCATTCACAATCACCCGTATCCACTACACCTGCCTCCACTCACCACAGCCAATCCTTGTTACAATCACCACAGTATAAATACACCTGCGATCTCTCAACTGACTTGTTTGTTCTGCTTCACGACAGACGAAACATTGGTTGTGAGTACTTGTAGATCCGCTATTTCCGCTATTCATTACTTTCAAGTTTGTCGTCCTCCTCCACCCCCCCCCCCCCCAACCTCCTCCTTCCTCCTCGATTCTCGCTCTTCTTCCTTCTGTCTCTACTTCTCTAGGAATCCAGGGGGCCAGTGACGGAGCAGAGACAGAGAGTAGAGCAATGATGGCCGTCAGCTCCCGAGACTATACACCCCCACCCTGAATCTCGCCCTACCTTGGGTTCCTCATCCCGTTCCACATTCAACTCATTACGTTTCAATAAACTGTTAAACTTAAGAAGAGGTGTGGTCTCCTACTAGTGAAACTCGTCATTGTTGCGTTGTTGTATAGCTTCTATTCAGTTAGTTTCCACTACTGAATTATCCTCTCCATTAGGATTAATAGCATTTGTATTAGGAGTGAGCAAATTGTCTTTTAAACTAATAGCAGTAATAGAGTACAGTACAGGACCCCTTTGTTTGGTTTATTGAGTAGTATATAATAATAATAATAATAATAAACTTTATTTGTATAGCACCTTTCATGACATGATATCATCATTACGTTTCTTGAACACTTAACTGTTTGTGTTTTTTAGAAAGCTTCTTTTGAGCAAATGTTTAATTGTGATTTGGGCTTTGTTTATGTGTGCTCTAAGGGCCCGTACACACTGCAAGATTTTTTCCACGATTATGCTGTCACCGATTTATTATTGCGCTCGCCGACAAAACCCCCGATCTGACGCAAGATCTGGCTTTGCTCGCGGAGGTATTACTTGCTGTGTGTGGAAGGCTCTGCAAGATGATCCGAGCGTTTCTAGATATCTAGCAGTTTTGATATTTGGCTCTGTCGCCGACTGGACATCACACATTATGAACGGGGTTGCGACCGCACCCCGAGAAGATCTGTGTTACAGCCAATGAGAGCACTGGACAGCTGTGCTCACAGACAGAAAGTCTGTCTGTCTGTCTGATGGATATCAATATAGGCTATAGACCTTTATTCCGTAAATTCAGGTGTCACATATATTGGTAGCTATATTAATATAAAACCTGGTCTATAAAACCAACGCATCTCACTTAAATATGTTGATAAAACAGCATCAGAATCAGTCCTACAGTGTGTACCTGTCCTAAGGCCTGAGTATCCACATCCTGGAACAGTGGTTCTCAACCTTTTCAGGCTGTGACCCCCCTAAATAATCATATTTGAATTGGGGGACCCCCCCCCCCCCCCCCCGCCACTATGACAAGCACTTTGAATGTAGGAGTTGAGTCATTCCATTTTGTTTGACTCGGTTCCACAGATAAATATTGTGAAAATATCAGATCTACAAGTATCTACTTGTAGATCGGCTATTTTCAAAATAATTTGGACGATGTTTGACCAGATTTTATAGCATAGTTTGTTGATTACTTTTGATGCAGTAATGGTCTTTTCTTTCTCTCTCTCTCTTTTTTTTCAGGTCTTAAAAGTCCTTAAATTGTCATCTGATCATAAAAATGGTTGAAAACCACTGCTGTAACACATGCTGATTGAACATGTTTAAAGGGATTGTAGGCGATTCTGAGATAAACAATGAAAAAAACTCCTGCAGTTCGTTTCCCCGACCACCAGGGGGTGTCGCAGGGAGGACTTCCATAGAGTTAAGGAGGCTTCTAAACGGGCCATGCCGAATATGGGTTGCTTTATACGGATACAATTCAAGGAACTGCCCACCCCTGCCGGTTCTCCGAATTTTTATTTTTAAATAGGCTCTTTCATGACAAATTGACCACATATATGAAGTTAAACAACTAAATTCTATCCAAACGCTATCTGAAAAGTAAATTATGTGCCTCCAAAACGAAGTTTGAGAGCGTTTTCAAACCGAAAGTAAAAAGTTCACACGGGCACGGACGCGCACGGATGCGCACATGCGTGCGTGAATTTACGCACCGGATACCCGGATGTGTAACCTAAATAGTAGGGAAAAGACGGATTTCAGAAAGAGGAGTGTTTTTCAATGCAGGAAAACACCCCAGCATCATTATATAGTGGCTGATAGAGGGGAAAAAATGCAAAATATATATATAGAGGTATTTTTCAAATATAGGCTTAATGTTGCCTACTATACCTTTAACTTGTACAGCGTGACAGAATCCTGCAGTCTGCAGCCCAATGATGACACTAGTGTTGTCAAAGGAGGACCTTTCATGGTCGTGGATAGTGAATGGACCAGCAACATTTTGAAGATAAATGAATATTTATTTTGTTCTTTTTTAATTTACTTCTGTTTCCTTTCCTTTCCGCTCACTACATACAAACTTTTAAAGAAAAACATAGTACTTCCTGGGTTTTTCAGCTTTTGATATAACCACCACAGGGCCTTTCAGAAATATGTAAATTAAAGAGACCGTACAACGAGGTTATAATAACAGATCATGCAATGGAAAAATAGCCTGCAGATGATGTAAAACAGTGTTGGGATTAAGCAATTAAATTAATGTAGCAAAACGTGAGAAGCTATTTCAATAGTTCGGTTTGCGGGATTTCAAAGCTTCCAATTTATTTCCTGACTTTTAAGATGATCAATAACTCTTGTCAAACTGCTTTCATGAGCTGAGCTCAATACTTACTCAAATATAGCATCTGGAAACAAAAACATGTAGCTTTTTGTGAGACCACAACTTGTTTTTATTTAGGCAAACATTGTATTATGCTGCTGGATATCAGAGAGATTCGATTTTAACTGTTTCTTTAAATTGCCTCTTTAAATGAATGATATGGTTTGTGTTTGGTTTGTGCTTTTTCAAACGCAGTGATCACAAACAGAGGTATGCTTGTTTTCTTTTTTAATTATTTGAGCTTGTGTGGCCTTGTGGTCTTTTGCTGCCGCACCCTCATTACAGTTGGCAATAGTGTACATGCACATAATAACCTAACCAACTATGGCCTGCACTTGGCCGGCTACCACTTATTCTCTCCGTTTGTCTCTGTCATTCTTTCTTTCTTTGATTCACTCTCTTGGCACCGGCCGCTTTGACTTTGGCAGATATGCTGAGCAGATTGAAATATTGTCTAATTAAAAAGACATACTGTGAAATGTCTTTCATAACAAATAGCTAAGCATCTATTTAATGTTTCTTCTATGTGGTCTCTTGTACTGTATGTCTTCAATGGTGAACATCTGTTGCATGTTTTTTTTATGTCTTGCTGCAAACTAGATTTACCTTTTGGGGAGCATGAAGACTTGAACTTGAACTTTGAACTTATTTTATATGCAGTGACCTTTCCATTTGGATCACTGCTCTAGTGCTCTTAGCCTGGGGCAGACTGCCCTCTAAAGCCTTGTTTTAAACTCTGATCTAACTAGCCCTGGGCTTCCAAAACATTTTCCCACACGTCTATTCTGAACCGAGTGTCAAAATGGGGTGAATTCATCATATGACGAAGTTTAATCTTTTGTGAAAACAATAGGAAAATCCCCCAAAGCATATTTCTGCAGCTTTACGACACAACAATGCAACAGTTTGTTCCTGCAAATTCTTCAGGCCAAAAGGACGAGTGCAATTTCTTTGTACGTTTTGTTTGTAGGATTAAAATGTTTGACCTGAATAAAAGTGTTCCCCTATGTGCTGCTTCTGCCAACCGTCACTTCGATTGTCAGAGAACTGCCATCGCCCACTTCTGCCACAAGGAATCACAGCAAAGATCAGAACACATGTGTCAACTTCACTGGAAGGTGGCAGTCAGACTGAAGAATGTGTCTGTTCAGCCTGATTTATAGTCAGTCGTATGACCGTGTTCCGTGCCAAGAATAGCTGATCCACAAGCTCAGTTACACCAGAAAATGTGTTCTACTTAAAGGCAAGAGAAGGTGGGATACAGCTTACATCACATTAAGCATGCTTTACACCAACGACTGCTTAGGATAGGGTTGAACTCTGAATAAGATTTGCAGATGTAATATGAAAATGCAAGCTTTTTTTTTTTAATAAATGCATTTAAGATAACAAAGAGGACTAAATATTAAAAAGCGTTGCTGCTTGTTCGACAACATCTTCAAAGGTTTTTATTTGTATCTTTTCAAGAATATCACAAACTATCTCAAGTTCAGTCGTTTGAAGTCGCAGGAGAGAACACTGTTTGTTGCTGCTTAGACAAAAGTGTTTACTTATGGACCTGAACTTGATTACAATTCAAAGAGGCAGCCTCACAATGCTTATTCACTGTGGAAACATGACCTAAATTCTGCAAGGGACGCTGCGCTTTGAAGTTCAGAATTACACTGGGGGAACTTTTTTCCCCCCGTTCTTTAGTGCAAAGCAGCTAATCAAAAATGTGTCTTAAAATCAAAGCTTTCAAAGAGCCCTGATGTACTTGATCTCTTAGCCACAACTATTGTTTTGGCACAGTGCTGCTTTGAACTTCTATTTGGTTGAGGATCATTGAGAAGAACGTGCTTTATGGCAGGTCTGTATTTATGCACTGGATCAGGGTTCGATTTGCTGGGGGGACGGGGGAAATCTATGTCTCTGCTTTTGATACCCCCCATCATTCCTTTTATCACCAGTGGGGTTACTGTATGTCTGTTAAATGTCTGATATTTATGTTTTATAATATCACAATTTAACTATTCAATTTTGGAAAAAAAATAATAAAATATGGATGACATGCAGGGTTAGTGTGGCATTCATATTTTGCGAGAAAAATTAAATGTCACAACATTTTACAACTTTTTCAAAGATTTCCTCCAATTTTCAATGGCCGCCACATCGTGATGAGGATATGGGGCTTAAGTGTTTTTTTATTATCCTGGATGCTGTAAGGACTGATTTGTATTCACCACTATCTTTTTGGAAATACAGTAGGCCTATAAACATCAGTTAAAAAAAAAAAAAAAGATCCCACTGAATGTCATCACAGGAGATTCCCAACCCATCCTACAAGGCACCATACACTGTGGAGGATGTTTTAATGTTGGGTGTAGTCCAAACTCTAATCTGATAAAGTGCTGTTAAGGGAAGCAGATTACATTTTAATACAACTAAATTAGAGGAAGTTAAAGTGTAACTCAATGAATAAGATGAAGAGATGAAAAGATGTCAGTGAATTAAAAGAAAACATCTTTATTTTATGCTACCACAAAAAAATAACTGCACTAAATTCTCTTTATCCATCGGCAAACAAAACAAAGTAAAATACTCGTTGCACCATAATGCTTTAAGGAGGATAAGGGATCTTGAAGTGCTTTGAAGTTTTATAAATGCAATGCACCAGTTTAATTATTTTTTAATTCCAGGAATAGCTTTCTTCGCATTTTCACAAACAAATGCACATACAGTACACAAATACTGAGCAAGCGCGTGCATGTGTGCGCGCGCACACACGCACACACACATGAATGCACACACGCACACATACTGTGGTACTACCGTTTCTATCTAGTCGACTGTATAGTCTTACACACACGCATACACACCCACGCGTGTGCACACACACACACACACACACACACACACACACACACACACACACACACACACACACACACACACACACACACACACACACACACACACACACACACACACAGGGGCCATCCCCCAGGAGAACCAAGGACTTGCCACGATTTTGTATTTACAGTACTAATGAATTCATTGATTGCACAAGCTCCCGAATTAGGTTCCTCTCCTCATTATACCTGAGTCTTCTGTCCAACCAGGCTTATATTAGCTATACAGGGGGACTGCGAGGGGACAGTTCATAATTAGCAGCTCACCCCAGGACCGACACACTTGAGTGTATTTGGGTAATTCCATTTAAGAGCTCCCACAGTGGGACATTTTAGTGCGCCCTAGCAGCCCACCCCCTGCTTTTAACAAATGATGTAACTTTCAAAAGCAGGTTGGTCCTGGATTCAATGCATCACACAGAGTACAGTCAGTGTTGCCACATTTGCTTATTATAAGCGACTTTGGGCTTGTTTTTCTGTAAAGTTGCTGGTAAATATTGGTGGTTGCAGGTTACATTTTTGGGGGCTTAAAGTGTAGTTGCTTGTTTCCTATGTTCCAATGTTGTTTGAACCAGTGGTTCTCAAACACAATAAAAATATAACAAAATGTCCCTTTTTTTCCAAGATTTGTTTGAAAATAGCAGATCTACCAACTCACAACTGATCGGCTATTTTCAAATAGCCGATGTATATAGGTTTAAAGTGCTCATGTGGCCTATCATAGTCACTTATTTTGGGCTTGTTTTCATACACCTGGCTGCTTATTACTCTCGCAGAATCTGGCAACACTGAGTACAATCCTCTGTTCCACTTTGCTATTACATGTAGTGTATCCCACCCACACATACTGTATCTCTCTCACACCAGCTGTACACCATCCATAACCTACTGCAGTGGTTATCAAAGTGGGGTCCGGGGACCCCCAGCAGGTTTCGGTTCCTTGAGTTTCGGTTCAAGGGGTCCCCCCAGCTAAATTAATTAATAGCTTTGAAATTAGTTAACCACTGTAACCCTATAGCCTATTTACATTGGGTATTTGAAAATAGAAGATCTACAAGCTCACTACACAACGCGTTGTGACGTGCTGTGAGCGTGTAGATCTGCTATTATCAAAAATCTTGAATAAAACACATTGAACTCGTTTCAGATGGGATTCCACGGCCAACATATTCATTTGGGGGTTCTTGACATGAAAACGTTTGAGCCGTTTTGAACCACTGACCTATTGTACATTTGCAGTTTCTGCCATTTAAAGAAAGTGGTTGCAGAAATATAACATTTAATGGAGAAATGATAATGGGGGGGAGCCATAATAATGATATTCAAAAGGTTTAGATAATTCTACATTTCTCGTGAACCCTAGCCTTGGGGAATTGGCAAGTCTCCCAGGAGACGGGTTGTGGATTTCATGAGAAGTGGTGGTAGATTGTGTTCTAATTCAGTTATTATCCTGTTATTTCAGAGTACGGTGTGTGTGTGTGTGTGTGTGCGTGCGTGTGTGCGTGTGCGTGTGTGAGTGTGAGTGTGTGTGTGTGTGTGTGTGTGTGTGTGTGTGTGTGTGTGTGTGTGTGTGTGTGTGTGTGTGTGTGTGTGTGGAGATGGGATTTCAACAGCTATAATTTTCCAATAAGTTCCTCATATACTCAATACTGTTTTAGAGAGCACTTTTCTTTAACCTCTTTGAGAGACAGGTCTCTATAATGTCCAATATCATCCTTGAATAGCCTACTCTATTAGAGAGAGAGAGTCCTCTGGTAATATTTTAATTAAAGTGACCTTATCATGGGCCTTTACTGATTATGAATCTGTCCTCAACCAAAGATATATTCCTCAACTCTTCAACTGTCTGTTGGTATTATAAACTCTATGACCATCTGTTGAGTTTGCCTGAGAGTACATTCATGGCTTGTAGTCTACTGCCCCCTGGAGTACACTTAGGTGCACTACAAGACTACAGAGATTGTATACATTTTATCCAGAGGTGGAAAGTAAATGATTACATTTACTCAAGTACTGTAGTCCAGTACAATTTTGAAGAAAAGAGATTTAAAGATTTTTTACTTTACTGGAGTATTTCAAATGTTCAGTACTTTTACTTCTACTCCACTACATCTTAGAGACAAATGTTGTACTGTTACTCCACTAGTCTATTTGAAAATTGTGGTCACTAATGACTTTGTAGATTTTGATTATTATTACAAAACATACATTAACCACTTCAGCTCTATACATTTCGGCCAGCAGATCTACAAGCTCACAATGCGAGCTTGTATCTGCTATTTGTGATCTGCTATTTTTATACATTTTATACATTTGAAAACTTGAGAAATGGGACTTACATTTCTGCATAATGAGTACTTTCTACTTTTGGTAGGCCTACTTTAAGAAGTGGCCTACATTTTAATACAAATACTTTTGTTTTGTACTTTTACTCAAGTAAAAGTTGAATTCCGGACTTTTACTTGTAACAGAGTAGGCTATTTCTACATCGCAGTATTGATACTTTTAGGCTACTTAAGTAAAAAAAAAAGAAGGACTTTTTCCACCACTGACTTTATCACAATTACCTGTCATTATTCATTGCATGTAGCCATGAAATGAAAACATAAAATTCTCCAGTGAACGACCTTTTACAGGAATAAATATGTAAATGCATAAATTCAATGAATGTGTGAAGACCAACGTTTTCAGGCCCAATTAAGGACCCCCTGGCTGAGAGAGATATGAAGCAGGGACCCCCTCTATATTGTATAAATTGTGTTTCAGATTCAACTTTTTTTGTTTACTTGGTCTGCTCTTTTTTTCCCTTACATCTATACCTCTTGGCCAAAAATAGCCGATCTACAAGCTCACAACGCCTCACAGAGAGGCATTGTGAGCTTGTAGATCGGCTATTTTTGGCTAAAGTTCTACTCAGAAAAAGGAATGCTGGGGTTCAAGTGGTTAAAGTAAAACAAAATCATCACATCATATCACACACAGATTTGACGGACCCCCTGTAGTAACTCTGAGGACCCCCTAGGGGTCCCGGACCCCTGTTGAAGACTGGACTGACGTCAGCAGCCTGGTTTGCTAGAGCCCGCCTACTGTATCCTGTAATTTCCACGCACACGCGCACCGTTTCCGCATCGCTCTAGAACCAAACCGGATCTGCAAACTGTGAAGTGAATCGATCCCGAACTGGACCACATGACTTTCCGTACTCCGTCACTGAGCTCCAGTTCCATTATCAACAATAACACTTCCGGTTTATGAGCTAGCAACAATAAGGTTTCCGGTTTGCCTTCAAAATAAGATCATCATAATTCATGTTTTTTAAAAGACATTTATTTAAAAAATACATTCATTCATACATTCATGTCGATGTATGTATTTAAAATGTACTAGATAGAGTACTTCTAAGTGCCCTAACAGGTTGTTACAGATTTAAAATGGCATATTGATCCCATTTTCCATACCCCCGCCTAACTGACCACGATGTGATAACTGCCGTCAAGGCAGGTTGTTTCATATTGATATTGGTGGAATGCAAACCTTTCAAGATGTACTTAACACATATGTTTTACCATTATTTCTCCTGTAATCCAATAGAATTGTAGGTTAGAGTTTAAACTGGTTAGTAGCCTAATCTGGATATTATACACAAGAAAAAGTGTTTTGTACTTTAACTGGATATTGTGTTCATTTGTGTGTTAGATATCTATTGTTTTTTGTATTGTTTGTCCAATGTTGTAGACGCTGCCTCAAGGCCAGGTCACCTTATCAATGATGATTGATTCGATGTTTTTATGGTGTTATTTATGTCGCATATGGCAGAGAGAGAGAGAGAGAGAGAGAGAGAGAGAGAGAGAGAGAGAGAGAGAGAGAGAGAGAGAGAGAGAGAGAGAGAGAGAGAGAGAGAGAGAGAGAGAGAGAGAGAGAGAGAGAGAGAGAGAGAGAGAGAGAGAGAGAGAGAGAGTGCTTTCAACTGCCTATTGTTTTTCATAAGAGAGAGTGTCTGTTGTGTTGGTGTTCCATGTTCAAAATGTCAATGTGGAGTGGGTGGGCAGCTGCACTAGTAACGGTTGGCATCGTCATAGGACGTCACGTCCAGGTCAAATATAGCCTGGAAACCAGACAAATCTGCCATTGCAAAAAATATAATAAATGCCCTCTGCAGATTTGGTCTGGCACTGCTCTTTTTTTTAATCGCCCTTGGAAAGGTTCTACACAGAGATTCCTGAGTCCTGACTAATACCTATGGGGGTCATGCCTATGTTCCCTCAGCCCTATGTTCCTCAATCCCTAACAATTTTATTTTATCCAAATTAGTCCCTATGTTCCCCTCAGCCCTATGTTCCCTCAACCCTATGTTCCCTCATCCCAAACTAGACCCTATGTTCCCTCAGCCCTATGTTCCCTCATCCCAAATTAGACCCTATGTTCCCTCGGGCTCCCCAAGGTCTCCCCCAAAGGTATAAAGGTATAAGACTATATATAGATATATTATTATAAGTTATAAGACTTCAAAAACTTTGTTATAAGTTGTTATGCATGATTATGAAAAGTGTTATAAGGCCTTATAAGTGCATTATTATGCAATATAAATGTGATTATAATGCATTATAGCCCCGACCTTAATATATCGTCTTACCCTCCTTTTTTCTGGTATGGCATTCTGGGCAGTGAGACCTGTCTCCCTTAGACCTGCTGGTGGCGCTACAACAGGCCAATGTGAAAAGGGGGGCATTTCTTCCTCGGCCTAGTGGGAATGTGCGTACAAAATTTCACGGAAATCGCACACTGCGTTCATGATTTGAGGAATTTTGTTCAAAACGGACCTATCCCGCAAACTTTGTAAGCAATGTTAGGCAAGTAGGATGGAATATGAAATATCGGACACAATCCATCTTGATCACATGACTATAGAGATACTGTGTACCGATTTGCGTGTTTTTTGGACAGAATCTGAAGGAGTAAGAAGAAAACATTTGTGAACAATATGAACAATAAAGCAGTCCAGAAAATTGATAAAAAAAAAAAATACCAACAGATAACATCTTCACTCTTCGAAGTCAGCCAGCATATTCCCTTGCTAATGTCAAATGGCTGTATAAACCACACAGGCCTTGATTGGCTTGCAGTCCCTCTCACCCCATCAGTACATGATTGGCCAAACTTAATTGCTTTGACCTGGTCAGCTAAGACACATTAAACTATATGTATAGTTTCTCTCATCAATTCAATTCAAACAGCTGTGAAACTGACTGATGTTAAATTATATTGATAATTGTCTCCGCCAGGCCGAAAGGCATGGCGAGAGAGTATGTTTTGCCCACTGTCCGTCCGTCCGTGTGTGTGTGTCCGTCCTTCTGTCTGCGAGCAGCTAATCTATGCCACCGTTGGCCCGGTCGCTGTGAAACTGCGCACACACACTCCCTGGATGCCACAGCAGAACCTCTGCCCCACATTTTTCAGATCAGCTTGTCATAGCGCCACCATGAGGCCGACTTTTGCAAAACAATTTTTTTTTATATTACTCCTACAGATTTTGTCCAAACAACATGCAAATCGGTACACAATATGTCTAATAGTCATGTGATCAACACGGATCTGTCCGATTTTCCATATTCCATCCTGATTGGCTAAGATTGGCTTCCAAAGTTTGCAGGATTGGTTCATTTTCAACAAAATGCCTCAAATCATGAACGCAGCATGCGCTTTCCGTGTTTTTTTTTTCACGTAGATTACCACTTGGCCCAGGAAGAAATGCCACTTGAAAACTTTCAAATCAGCCTCATGGTGGCGCTATAACAGGCATTTTTCACATATGCCTTTTAGAGCACCACCAGGAGGTTGAGTTTTGTAAAACACATTTTTTGCTCTTACTCCTTCAGATTCTGTCCAAAAATCATGCAAATCGGTACACACAGTATCTCTATAGTCATGTGATCAAGATGGATGTGTCAAATATTTCATATTCCATCCTACTTGGCTACATTGGCTTCCAAAGTTTGCAGGATAGGTCCGTTTTTTTGCACGCACATTCCCACTAGGCCGAGGAAGAAATGCCACCTTTTTCACATTGGCCTGTTATAGTGCCACCAGCAGGTCTAATTTAGCAAACCACATTTTTGGAACAAAATGCCTCAAATCATGAATGCAGTGTCCGATTGCCGTGCAAGGCCTAAGAAGAAATGGCACCCTTTTCACATTGGCCTATTATAGCGCCACCAGGAGGCCATAATAACCTACCTGACCTGGCGGACACTTGTGCTCCGAGGAGCACTTTTTCTAGTTTCTCATCAATTCAAACAGCTGTGAAACCTATAGCTACCTATAACAACAGCTGCAAATAATTACTGATCATTGCAGTGAACTATTGAACTTTTATCACAGCTAATAAAGTAAAATATTAATAATAATAATACTACATGTCTATACTAATATAGAGCTTTTGTAAATATCCAAAACAACTATATTACAAAAAAAATTGTTTAAAGGTATAATAAGCTAAGTAAAACAAACAATTAAAGGGGGATTTAAATGAGTACAAACAAAGTTCTGATATACAGACATGAACATTATACAGTCAAATGAATACGGGTTGGATATATATGGCGGGGGGTCCTCCCCCAGAAACTTTTTAACACAGTAGATAGGTCATAGGAAAATTATGGGTAAATTATTTTATTTTATCCATTACAAACGTAAAACTTATAGAAATCGTTTTGATGACTGAAGCAAATAACCACTCCTGATATTGACATAATACTGACATGATACTGACCATGATACTGACCATGATGCTGAAATGATACTGACCATGATGCTGACATGATGCTGACATGATGCTGACATAATACTGACATGATACTGAAATGATACTGACCATGATGCTGACATAATACTGACCATGATGCTGACATAATACTGACATGATACTGACCATGATACTGACCATGATGCTGAAATGATACTGACCATGATGCTGACATGATGCTGACATGATGCTGGACATGATGCTGACCATGATGCTGACCATGATGCTGACCATGATGCTGACCATGATGCTGACCAGGATACTGACCAGGATACTGACCAGGAAGCTGACCAGGATGCTGACCAGGATGCTGACCATGATGCTGACCAGGATGCTGACCATGATGCTGACCAGGATGCTGATCAGGATGCTGACCAGGATGCTGACCAGGATGCTGACCAGGATGCTGACCCTGATGCTGACCGTGATGCTGACCGTGATGCTGACCGTGATGCTGACATGATACTTACCATGATGCTGACCATGATGCTGACCATGATACTGACCATGATGCTGACATGATGCTGACATGATGCTGACATGATGCTGACCATGATGCTGACATAATACTGACCATGATACTGACCATGATACTGACCATGATACTGACCATGATACTGACCATGATGCTGAACATGATACTGAACATGATACTGACATGATGCTGACCATGATGCTGACAGGATACTGACCATGATACTGACCATGATACTGAACATGATGCTGAACATGATGCTGACATGATGCTGACATGATGCTGACATGATGCTGACCGGATGCTGACCATGATGCTGACCATGATGCTGACCATGATGCTGACCATGATGCTGACCATGATGCTGACATGATGCTGACATGATACTGACCATGACCATGATACTGACCGTGATACTGATCGTGATGCTGACCGTGATACTGATCGTGATGCTGACATGATACTTACACGATACTGACCATGATACTGTCATGATACTGACATGATACTGACCATGATTCTGACCATAATTCTGACCATAATGCTGACCATGATGCTGACATGATACTGACATGCTACTGACCATGACCATGGTACTGACCGTGATGCTGACCATGATACTGACACATATATATATATATATATATATATATATATATATATATATATATATATATATATATATATATATATATATATATATATATATATATATATATATATATAGGCAATGGGCATGGCATGTCACAAAAAGTACATTTATGACATCTCAAAAAGGGGAGGATGGATTTATGCATAACTTTGTGTGAGTTTGTCATAGGCTAAGGAATCAGTTCTTCCTTAGCCTATGACAAACTCATACAAAGTTATGCATAAATCCATCCTTATCATAAAATGTACTTTTTGTGATCTGCCATGCCCATTACCATGCCCCCTCTTGGCAAAAATACATGCATTTTTGTACATATATCTTGCTAGAAATATCTTATAACAAACAGACAGACAGACAAGACAAGACATTAGGATATTACATAGGGCTGATGGAACATAAGGCTGAAGGAACATAGGGCTGAGGGAACATAGGGTCTATTTTGGGATGAGGGAACCTAGGGCTGAGGGAACATAGGGTCTGTTTTGGGATGAGGGAACATAGGGCTGAGGGAACATAGGGCTGAGGGAACATAGAGCTGAGGGAACTTGAGTACGCTCCCACTCTGTCCATACAGCAGACACGTGAATTGCTCCAACTGCCTCATCACCTCAGGCTTGACATTCCAGTCATCACCAAGCTGACGAAATGCCTTGCGAAACCTGGGATTCTTTTCCAGCTTTTTCAAGGGCCCCACCTTCCCCTTCCCTTTGAATGCACTGGTGCAGTCTTCTCCACTGAACACATAGAATCCCAGAAGAGTGGCACAGTAGTCTTCTCCCAGGGATTCTGCAAGCTCAGAGAGGTTGAGAAGTTGGCGATGCTTCCCTGATCCTGTATCTAGGTAAACTGTCAACTTGATGGTATGAGCATGGTACAGAAGAATAGCAAAAATGTCTGTGTCAGGCGTTCTGACCACAGCACTCTCGTATGATCGTATCCTAGCGCAGCAGCATAATGAAGGTACAGCACCACCCTTGTGTCAGTTTCTTCCTGGTTGCTGAAGATTTCAGGGCGCTCACACACCTCAACCTGAAACACAGGGACATTGCATTTTGATTACTTCATCACCAATTCCAGATCTAGACAAAAAATCTCAAGAAGAAGAATATAGGCTTCTTATTTACCTTTCCATTTGATTAGGCCAGTTGATGGGCTTTCCCCTCCACGATCAGCACTGCCATCTCTGTTCTCTCCAGCCTTGAAGCTGCCTGTTGTGGTCACTCCATACACGTAGCAGGAGCTGGCAAAACTGCTTTTTGGCAAGAAACGTCCTGAAGTCATATGGCTTCCTAGTTGCTGGTCAAGCCAAAATGATTCTCTCTGAGCTGCCACGCCTCAACCTTTCTTGGGATTTAATTGAGTCTGGATGGTAACTGTCAGTTGAGAACAAAAAGTGCTTCTTGGCCACCATCTGATCTAGTATCTGTAGACATATATCACCACAGGTTGGGGGAAGGTTGGTAAGAACATGAAGCAGTGCCATGCCATCCTGGATGAAGAGAGCATCAAGATGAGCCATTGGTCTTGGAAGAACTGATGAAATACTGCCTGGTGCCTGTACCCCCCAGCCGAGGGACACAGGATGTTTTTTTCTCCAAGACCAATAAAGCCTCTTTCTTACACTACCTTCTGGAAGATTCAACCCCTGGAAATCTGACCTACCCCAAGGATGCTCTCTTCATCCAGGATGGCATGGCACTGCTTCATGTTCTTACCAACCTTCCCCCAACCTGTGGTGATATATGTCTACAGATACTAGATCAGATGGTGGCCAAGAAGTACTTTTTGTTCTCAACTGACAGTTACCATCCAGACTCAATTAAATCCCAAGAAAGGTTGAGGCGTGGCAGCTCAGAGAATCATTTTGGCTGGACCAGCAACTAGGAAGCCATATGACTTCAAGACGTTTCTTGCCAATGATGACAACAAAAAGCAGTTTTGCCAGCTCCTGCTACGTGTATGGAGTGACCAACAGGCAGCTTCAAGGCTGGAGAGAACAGAGATGGCAGTGCTGATCGTGGAGGGGAAAGCCCATCAACTGGCCTCATCAAATGGAAAGGTAAAGAGGAAGCCTATATTCTTCTTCTTGAGATTTTTTGTCTAGATCTAGAATTGGTGGTGAAGTAATCAAAATGCAATGGCCCTGTGTATCAGGTTGAGGTGTGTGAGCGCCCTGAAATCTACAGCAACCAGGAAGAAACTGACACAAGGGTGGTGCTGTACCTTCATTATGCTGCTGCGCTAGGATACGAGAGTGCTGTGGTCAGAACGCCTGACACAGACATTTTTGCTATTCTTCTGTACCATGCTCATGCCATCAAGTTGACAGTTTACCTAGATACAGGTTCAGGGAAGCATCGCCAACTTCTCAACCTCTCTGAGCTTGCAGAATCCCTGGGAGAAAACTACTGTGCCACTCTTCTGGGATTCTATGTGTTCAGTGGAGAAGACTGCACCAGTGCATTCAAAGGGAAGGGGAAGGTGGGGCCCTTGAAAAAGCTGGAAAAGAATCCCAGGTTTCGTGAGGCATTTCGTCAGCTTGGTGACGACTGGAATGTCAAGCCTGAGGTGATGAGGCAGTTGAAGCAATTCACGTGTCTGCTGTATGGACAGAGTCACGAGTCTTCAGTGGACATCGCTCGTGCCAAGTTGCTGCAGAAAATGGTGGGGGCTGATGACAAACTCAGTTCTAAATCTAAAGTTGACCTGGCTCGCCTTCCTCCATGCTACTCTGCTCTGAAGCCACACATCCAACGTGTGAACCACCGTGTTGCCTTATACAAGTGAGCTTATGAAGCTATTGTGGAAAAACCAAACCCCTATGATGAAGGGCAGGGATGGTTGAAAACCAAAGGGGAATTGACACCAGTGTGGTCCTGCGGTCCAGTCCTACCAACCTCACTGGTTGATCTCCTTGACACTGGAGATCATGGACCAGAAGACAACGATATTGAGGAATTTTAGGACAATTTTGACTCTGACAAGTTCTATCTCTCTAGGTCGTCCTCAGACGAGCCCTCCATCGTTGCTTCCAGTCATCCCGACTCTCCATACATCTGGCCAGCTCATTGGTGCTATGGGCTCCTGCATCCTTCTTGAGCGTGTCCACATATGTTAGTGTGGGGCGTCCTCTTGACTCTATGATGACTGATTAATGTGACTGTGCATTTTGTTCTGCATGGTGCAAGTTAGTGTATATGGTGCAGGGACGTGCAGAAGGATTTGGAGAGGCAGGGGCTGGAATTTTAAAAGGGCACTTTTGGGATTTTGTTTCACGGACAATTATCATACTTTTAGGCCCAAAAACCCGAAAAGGTATCACTGTCGCCCGTTTTTCTTTAATAACACGGGCTAGGAAGGTTGTACGGCGACAAACTAGATACCTGAGAAAAGTTCACTTTGAGCTGCATCCAACACATCCACTGGCATTTCCGTCAGCCTTACCGTTAGCCCGTTTGGGGCAGTTGAACTTTTCTTCCTTTTTTTTTTTTTTTTTCCAGTCTGGAGAGGGCACTTTTTTAGCGACGGGTAAAAGGGCAGGGGCTCAAGCCCCCTTTCATGTCTATGTGTGCACGTGCATGATATGGTGGACACTGTTTGTACACTGTTGCTTACAAATGTCCCTGTGTACAGGGCAGGATACTGTAATGTGTGTATTTAGTTCATTGTTCATTACAGAGGATGTTGTTTTGTGTGTGATGTTATGGTATATGTTATAAAGCTTGCTTAAAAACTCTGTCTAGACATCTTATTTGCACATAGAAACCTATTGTTGGATTTTAGGCTTCTAGAAAGCTACTGACTGAATTTAATATTATCTCCGATTTGAGGTATAGTGCAGACTTTTGGCTACAGAAAGAGTAATTTTCAAAATAGAAAGGTCATCTTGGGCTTAAATTAAAGCGTAGGGATATGGGAAGTTTTCTATATACAAGTGGGGCAGTGATACTCACAAAAAAGTGCTGGAAAATTACCATCTTTGTTGTTGTTTGTCAAGCGGACAGTATATTTTTCTGTGTTCCTGCCGATTATATAGGTCATATTTATAAATACAATGGTAGCAAGCCCCAAAATGCTATTCTGCTACTTACCCTTATGTGTCAGGATAGTCCATGACAAATTTCAGACTACCATGTCTATTTTTGGAATTTTGATGAATTGATATTTGCATTTACATAATTTCGCCAGAGCCATATACAAAAAGGGGATTTTTAGGTAGGTGGGACATTTTGACAACTTTTTATCATAGCTCATCATTTTCAGCACATTTTTTCCAAAAAGAAAAACCTGATTAGAAGTATAATTCCGGGGGGTGCATGATACCCCCCTGCAGTGACTGTACTAATGGCTGTGGCTGGGCAATATGACATTGATCTCCAAAACGTAGATGATGCAACAGATGAAGATCTCCAGACCAAGACCATGAAGGAGAAAGATCTACAGAAGATACTGCAGTCTGGTAAGAGATGTTACTATAAATACAAATCACAATGACTTTTTACAACTTTTTAAACAAGAGAACAGGAGTACCAAAGATTTTAACTGATCTCACTCTAGCATCTTATTAATGTGTGTGTGTGTGTGTGTGTGTGTGTGTGTGTGTGTGTGTGTGTGTGTGTGTGTGTGTGTGTGTGTGTGTGTGTGTGTGTGTGTGTGTGTGTGTGTGTGTGTGCGTGTTTGCGTGTGTCTGCGTGTGTGTGACTGTGGTACAGGCGGGTTGGAGTCGGCGTTGGATTGCTTTGTGCTGTTCTATTTCTCCTCACCATTGCTGTCTCGCTCTACCTCTGTAAGTCAAGTTTCAAAATATTGTATTTTATTACAATGTGATATATTATATATATCTGTGATGATCCATCATGTTGTTTTCAATATACATACCTCATCATACCTCATAATTATTATGAGTTCCCCATCACTCACCAGTCACTTAGCGAGGTTGTGAGAGGAATTGTTTGGGATTGCTACTGTATACCAGATTTAATTTGGCAGTCATCATTTATACAGACCCCTTAACAGACGACGTCACACTGATAAGAACCAGTATGTGCACGCAGGCCGGCACCAAATGAAACCCATTCTGTCTGGTCTTGCTAGGACGCTTCTCAGTAGCCAACCCACAAGAGGAGGTTGAATGAACTGAAACCTCCCCCCTCCCCCATTTACTTCCAAAGAGGGGAGGGAAGCTGGAGACAGGGAGAGAGTGGCTTGGTGTGTAATCGGAGCTCAGGCTGGTAGATGCAAACTGCATTCTTTCTTTATCCTTATCTTTATGGCCCTGCGAGGGCCTCGCTTCAGAGTCCCGGGGGTCGCTGAGGTGAAACTGTGGTCAGACGTCCACAGTTGCTCTGGCCCTGTGAGTCAGCTTGTGGGGGAAAAAAACCTGATTTCTCTTTAATATCCAAAAATGAATTTATCTGCATAAGTCCAATTTTGGGGTGGTTTGATACCGATACTGTGATCACTACAGATAGATAGATAGATAGATAGATAGATAGATAGATAGATAGATAGATAGATAGATAGATAGATAGATAGATAGATAGATAGATAGATAGATAGATATACACATACACACACACAATCTCAGTCAGGTAAATTGTGTTTATTGATTTAAAAAAAACTGTATACAGTATATATGAACATTTTAACCCATTAAAACCACTTTAACCATTATCTTATACTTTGGCTATTCAAAAATAGCAGATTTACAAGCTCATAGCGTGGGACTCAGTGCCGCGCTATGAGCTTGTAGATCTGCTATTTATTTGAAGAAATATTTTTGAAAAAAAAGATGTATGTTGCTATAATATCAGTGGTTCCCAAACATGTCAAGAACCACCCAAAATGATATGTATTTGGCCTTGGACCCCCATCTCAAAATATTGTTCCAGGGACCACCAGAAATTGTAACAGAGTTAAAAAAAAAATTGCTTTAAAAAAGATAAAATATTCAAAGATTTGCAAATGTTCACAATAAAAAAAAAATAGCAGATCTACAAGCTCGTAGCACGGTACTCAGTGCCACGCTATGAGCTTGTAGATCTGCTATTTTTGAATAGCCAAAGAAATCTTAAAATGACAGATGCATTCCCAGTCTTAAAGGGTTAAAACCAGGAAATAATCTGTCATTTTAGATTGAGCTAAAAAGCATTATTTTATACTTTGGCTATTCAAAAATAGCAGATCTACAAGCTCATATAGCACGTCACTTCGTGCCGCGCTACGAGCTTGTAGATCTGCCATTTAAAAAAAATCTTGATAATGTTGTGCAAATCTTTGAATAGGCTAGATCAGTGGTTCTCAACCAGTGGTCCGGGGACCACCAGTGGTCCTTGAGGGAGTACCAGGGGGTCCCCAGCAAAATTATTTAATAGCGTCACAAACCACTGTATTAGGGCATGCTTCATACTGCATAAATGCATTTTGATATTTGAAAGGATCATTTCTGTGCCGGTCCTTTAATACACAGGCTTTGATCTGGATATTGAGAAAATAGGAAGTAGATATTTCAGTGTGTTATGTATATGCACAGGGCCCTGGCATGGAAGCGTCTTTGAGAATATAGTGGAGGCAGGCTGGCAAGGTGAAAGTGGTATGAAGGAACTTTTTTTTTAAATGTTTTTGAGCATCCGGCTGATAAGGGCACAAGCTCTTATGATGTGTTTCAAGAACCATGAGTTGAGAGTTAGACCATTATTCAGCCAAGGACGCTATTGAGGATGAATGAATCATACTGTATAAAACCTATACAGGTGGATGAAAATGTAGGACATGGAAGAAGGACAAAATCCATTCAAAACTAGCTAATCGATGCAGAAGGACTATTCTGTCTTTGGTGTAAGATATATTATTTTAAAGCGAACATTTCTAACTCCAATATTTGCTTTTGGGGTCCATGGAACAAAGATATTTACTAAGAACTAAACTCCCACAAAGGGGACAATGATGACAAAAAAAATTCAGTTATGTCTCTCATGCAGTGTCTCGCTGAACGACCAATCTGCTTCTCTTTCTCTCTTTGGAGTCCCTTCACCAAACTGGTCAACTTAACAGTTAGAGTTGTGTAAGAGAGTTAAAACTGAGCTGCTGTCCCAGTGTGTCTCGCTGCACGCGGTGTTGATGAAGGGAACGCGGGTCTCATAAAGCAGAAAGCTCCCCTTCTCTCTCGGGTGGAGGTGAAACGATCCACACTGCCTGTCCATCTACGATGCCCTCCTCTTCATCTGACATTAATTCAGGGCCTGCATGCTCCCACACGGCCCTTTCTCCATCAGTCTCCAGAAATGCAGTCCTGATGGTAATCAACTATAAAATATAGAATAACAATTAAATTATGTATTCAATTACCATTATTACAGGAACAGAGAATGTAAAACAAAAAACACCTACAAACAGTTCCATATAACTTAGCCTCAATCTTCTCTGTCGGCTCTTCATTGAGGCATTCATCTTCTTCTTCTGGTCAGCATTCTCTGGCTGGTCCAGACGATGGCTTCTTTTCAGAGACTCAAAGTAAGTCCTGAAAGCAGCTAAAATACAAGGAAAATACAATTAGGATTTATTTAGTTGTTTATTTACACAAACAACACAATTCCATATCTATTCAAAACCGCACTAAAAGAGAACCTACAGATGACTGCAATTTTTAACTGGCCACTGTAAAAGTCTAAGCTTATCACCGGCAGTGGTGGAAGAAGTACTCAGATATTTAACTTAAAGCAATACAATGTAGGTCCAAAAATAACGATTTTTAGCAACCTCTGCTGGCCACTACCGTCATTGCAGTTATATAGCGGAGTCCTGCATTACCCAGAATTCCATTTGTTTTCACCGGAAGGCGGAAGCGTTTCAAAAAGCGTTATTTTAATTGTTTTATACTATTTGCATATCGTTTCTCTTAGCCAGTGGAGCTTTAGGGTGGATTCAGACTGGGTCCGATTGATTCGAACTGTTCCCGAGTACGATTACCCTCTCCCAGCTGGCCAGCATTCACATTGGCCAAGATTCTTCCGTACCCGAGTACATTTCATTCAACAGTAATGTTAAATATGTGCCTCATGGGGGCGCTGTAGACTATGGGGCTTTGGGAGATAGAGAATGTCATTCACAGAAGAAGCGTCACTTGTCAGAGTTTAGAGTGAATAATAAAGTTTGACTGTGTTCCTGACGTTGTCTTGAGTTATAACCAAGACGGAAACAGCAAGACTCACAATCTCCGGTTTACTTCCCGTTTCTGCGTGACGTAGGTGGACGCCTTTTTAGGAGACAGGAAGCAGCTTGGAGTCTATTGATTCCAATGGAAGAGTGAACGTGAACACAGCTTCTGAACCATTCTTTAGCTCCATGGTCACTGAACTAAATATTGGACCCGATCGTCACAAGACACACAATATGTAGGCCTTCAAGATTTTCATACTAAAATGGCTTTTTTTAGAGACACAAATTAGGAGAAAATCAACTTTGTTATCGACTTTTCTCTATCCCAGCAACACACTCTCGCGAGATTTGGGAAGATATCTGAAGGGTCCATCTGCAGTCTGACGGACGAGACATAGAGGGCTCTGTCCCTTATATTATATTTTATTATTATATTAGATTTTAACTCTATGCTCTGTCCCCATAAGATGCTCTAAACACTGATAAACTGAGATTCTGAATATAGTACGTGAAATCATTATGGACATTGTAAAATCTCTTGGAGTTTGGGTGGAAAGTTCACTGGCTACATACATACTCCTACACCAGTATGCCTATCAGAGCATAAGGACCAGGCCAAGGTTTGAAGTTTCGTAAAATGATTTATTCGGAATCCATGTACATATGAGGATGAACAAATGTGGCGATGATGAAAAATGATGATTGAACTGGGTATGAAAGGAAAAATAGTAACAATCAGTACAAACAAACTAAGGCATATATGTCAAATAAACAAACAATCAAAAAGCATTTTGTACTAATAAACAGGAAACAAGCATACTAATAATCAAAGGGAACATATGTACTAATAAACAGGAAACAAACATACTAATAATCAAAAGGAACATGTACTAATAAACAGGAAACAAGCATACTAATAATCAAAAGGAACATATGTACTAATAAACAGGAAACAAGCATACTAATAATCAAAAGGAACATATGTACTAATAAACAGGAAACAAGTATAGCCTACTAATAATCAAAAGGAACATATGTACTAATAAACAGGAAACAAACAGAACTTACTTATAATGCATCAAGTGGACATACAACATGGAGTACTAGCCAGCAGCACCTCTTCCCCCTTCAGACAAATGTTTGGTCTGACATTACTTGGGCCTATATAGACCGGGTACACCCCTCCATTCCTAAACCCCCCCCACTCCTACACCCCCCCCATTCCGAAAACCCCCCCCCCCCCCACTCCTACACCCCCCCATTCCAACATTTTTTTTCGGAATGGGGGGGTGCAGGAGTGGGGGGGTTTTCAAAACTTGGAATAAACCCTGCCATTCCGGTGCATATGGGGCACCCCCCCAAAAAAAAAAAAAGGTAAAAAAAAAAAAAATTCTAAAAAAAAAAATTTGTGGACTGAAGTTGGTTTGCTTCCACAATCCATAATGATGCATTTTCGAACTAAATTAATTAGGCTATCTGCACTTCCACAACGTGTACTGTACATATATACAGCCCACTGTAGGCTGACATTTTTTGGGGTTTTAGCTATGGACCCCAAAGCTCCAAGCTCCACCTTAGCGCCGCTAATGGAGCGGTTTCAGAAAAGAAAAATGAAAAAAATGTAACCGAAAAAAAAGGCCTGTCTGTCTGTCTGTCTGTCTATTAATCTATCTAAATATCTATCTATCTATCTATCTATCTATCTATCTATCTATCAAACTATCTATCTCCAGCAATGTACCGCTCAGCAACATGTTGTTCAACAAATAGCAGATCTACAAGCTCACAACAACTGTTATTGTGAGCTTGTAGATCTGCTATTTTCAAATAGCGTATGTATAAAATATGTCTGAAATGGTTAGTGATTAATAATATAATAATTTATATCTGCGAAGTGTAGGATTATTATAATTATTATATTACAACTAAAGTAAGCGCATCGGTTAGTGGGATTGAGTGCGCTTCCATGCACGGCCTGGGTCTGTCTGTCTATCTGTCTGTCTGTCTGTCTGTCTGTCTGTCTGTCTGTCTGTCTGTCTGTCTGTCTGTCGGACGGGAAGATACGTAATTCTCATCTCTGCTGATGTATTAATTGGATTCAGCATATGTGGGCACTAGGGACATCTTGGCACCAGGGAGAGTGGGCACTATGTGCATTGCCTGTGAGATTGTATTCTTTATTAACATTGATTATTAACACCATTTTCCCCGGTGCCCAGTCTTCATGGTTCCCAGATTTCCCTACCGCCCACTCTTATCCACCCTAAGTGCCCACTCTTCCAAGTGTCCACATGTCCCTAATGCCCACTCGTCCAAGGTGCCCAGTTAGCCCTAGTGCCCAGAATGTTTTGGTGTCCCCCTATTCTGGCTGTTACCGTTACTACATAAATACACACTGCAGTTATTTCCACACAGCCTACAATCTATCTATCTATCTATTTATCTATCTATCTATCTATTTATCAACAGTTTAGCTGTTCATTCTTGCGCGATCTTCAAACGGAGGTATCCAGAGGTTCATTCATTTCATTGGTCAAATGCAACAGCTTCACACCTCTCTCTCTCTCTCCTCTCTCTTCTCTCTCTCTCTCTCTCTCTCTCTCTCTCTCTCTGCGTCAAATAAATCAAATAAATCATTGTATTGTGTGAGCTTGTAGATCTGCTATTCAAAGGATTTTTATACATTTGAAAACTTGTGAAATGGGACCTTGTGCATAACGAGTACTTTTACTTTTGGTATTTTAAGAACATTTTGATACCAATACTTGGGCTTTGTAGGATACTTTTACTCAAATTTGAATTCTTGACTTTTACATGTTACAGAGTAGGCCTATTTCTACATTGCAGTATTGGTACTTTTACTTTAGTAAAACATTTGAGTAATTTTTCCACCACTGATGCGTATACTATTCATGTGAGATGTGACAAGTGGGTTAATTAGCGAGAAAACATCTGAGAAACCTGAGCATGTGAGCGTCTCTGAGTAGGCCTACGTGATTACTGACCCGTCAATCAAAGTGTGCGCAAAAGTGAGCTGTGACAGAACATCAACATTAATGTAATAATAATAATAATAATAATAATAATAATAATAGTAGTAGTAGTAGTAATAATAATAATAATAATAATAATAATAATAGCATAATAATGATAATAACAATAGCGTAATAGTAGTTGTAGTAATAATAATAATATGGGTAATAATAATAATAATAATAAAGGTAATAATAATAAGGGTAATAATAATAATATTAGTTTTATTATTCTGAATACAACATTAATGGACTGAACCAGTCTGTCTGTCTGTCTGTGTGTCTGTCTGTCTGATCTAAATTATTATATTATGAACCATACACTAACCACTTCAGACCTATTTTATGCATACGCTATTTGAAAATAGTAGATCTACAAGCTCACAATAACCGAGCTTGTAGACAGATCGATCTACAAGATACATACATAGATAGACAGACAGACAGACAGACAGACAGACAGACAGACAGACAGACAGACAGACCCAGGCCGTGGAAGCGCACTCAATCACACTCCCGATGCGCTTACTTTAATTGTAATATGATAATAATAATTATAATAATCCTACACATCGCAGATATATATGAATCACTAACCAATTCAGACATATTTTATACATACGCATACATTATTTGAAAATAGCAGATCTACAAGCTCACAATAACAGTTGTTGTGAGCTTGTAGATCTGCTATTTGTTGAACAACATGTTGCTGAGCGGTACATTGCTGGAGATAGATAGTTTGATAGATAGATTGATAGATATCTAGATAGATTTAGAACAGCCGCGCCAGAAGACTGCAGATATGGTCGATGGATCGGAAATTGACGTTGGTGCCATGAAGGATCGACTACGTCGGCGGGTCGGTATGGGGGAGAAAATTAATTCATGACTGATAGATAGAGTGGCGGCCTTTCCTATGTTTCAAACGTTTCAATTGAAACCCAGTCCGGGGCCTGCCTCTGGCTGGCCGACGTCCAAGAATTTCATGCAAGAAGAGGATGTAGATCTGATTGAATCAAGGCTCAGCTCAAGTGAATCATGTGAGTGAGTTGTTTTAGCTGTCCATGGTGGAAGTGCAGATAGCCTAATTAATTTTGTTCGAAAATGCATCATTATGGATTGTGGAAGTTTTTTTTTTTTTTTTGCGGGGGGGGTGCCCCATATGCACCCCCCCGCAAAAAAGAAAGTTAGATAGATAAGATTTATATCTCTGCATCATTATGGATTGTGGAAGCAAACCAACTTCAGTCCACAAATTATTTTTTAATAAAAAAAAAAACTTTTTAAAAAAAACTTTTTTTTTTACTTTTTTTTATTTTCAGTCCACAAATTATTTTTTAATAAAAAAATAATAATAAAAAAAACTTTACATTTTTTTTTTTTTTTTTTTTTTTGCGGGGGGGTGCCCCATATGCCCCCCCCCCCCGCGCAAAAAAAATGTTAGATAGGATTTATATCTATTTTTCGGAATGGCAGGGTTTATTCCAAGTTTTTAAAACCCCCCCACTCCTACACCCCCCCATTCCGAAAAAAAAATTCGGAATGGGGGGGTGTAGGAGTGGGGGGGGGGGGGTTTTGGAATGGGGGGGTGTAGGAGTGGGGGGGTTTAGGAATGGAGGGGTGTACCCATATAGACCTACCTCAGGTGTGCCAAATTAGGCTAAAACCAGGCTCCGCCCACCACTAAGTGAAATGATTAGAACCACAGGATCCAACTCCACCCACTCCCAGCAAGAGAGTGAGAGGATTTTCTACAGCCGCCCCATCAAATATCGTCTATTTGATTACAAAAAGAAAATGCCATTGTCCTTAGTGTCAGTTCGGGGCTGGCTATAAACAGGAAGGGCACCACGTCTTCAGCCGCCCCATAAGGGCAGACAACCCCAGGCAGGGCGGAAGGGTGGGAGGGGTCTGGTGGGCCAGCCATTCGGGAGAATGGCAACGCCACTTGGGTGAAAGTCTGGGGCCGACCAAGGGGTTGGAGCCACCTTGGAAGAGGGTCTGGGGGGCTGGAACGGGGGCAGGACCCCTCTGGATGAGGTTCAGGGGAAGGCGCTGGAGACTGTACTGGGGAGGAGCTGGACACTCCTGGACTGGAGCAGAGGGAGGAGCTGGTGCCGGAGAGGACTGGACCGGAGGAGGTGGCCCGGTCGTCACCTGGGTGGGAGCTGGGGACCACGGCTGCAGCAGAGGGGGTGCAGGGTGCGCTGGGCGTGCTTCAGCAATGAAGGTGATGCTGGGTGCGCCTGGACATGCTGCAGCTATGAAGGTGGTGCAAGGTGTGCTCGGCCTGGAGACGCTAATGGAGGAAGAGCGGGTGCACTTGGAGAGGAGCTGGTGCCGGAGAGGACTCTGGCGGCACCACTTGGAGGGGGGGGGGGCTTGGAGAGGAGCTGGTGCCGGAGAGGACTCTGGCGGCACCACTTGGAGGGGTGGGGGGGGGGGGGGCTTGGAGAGGAGCTGGTGCCGGAGAGGACTCTGGCTGCACCACTTGGAGGGGGGGGGCTTGGAGAGGAGCTGGTGCCGGAGAGGACTCTGGCGGCACCACTTGGAGAGGGGCACTTGGAGACGACCTGGTGCCGGAGAAGACTCTGGCGGCACCACTTGGAGGGGGAGGAGCTGGTTCAGGAGAGGACTCTGGCGGCACCGCTTGGAGGGAAGGCGCAGGGGGCGCCTGGAGAAGAGCTGGGGGCCATGGTTGCGTCTGAGGTGGTGCTGGGGTCAATGGCTGCATCTGAGGTGGTGCTGGGGGCCATGGCTGCATCCGGGGTGGTGCTGGGGCCATGGCTGCATGGCAAGGTGTACTTGGACTTCCAACGCTGGTGGTGGCTGTCGAATCTGGCCCATATCTGGTGGCAGAGTATCCGGTTCGAAGGACCATGTAAAATCTCTTGGAGTTTGGGTGGAAAGTTCACAGGATCAGCCAGTGCCAGGATTTTTTACCATTCTGACTCATATTTAAACGAAGCTTAGAATCTCTTCTTTCATCTGAAAAAAAAGTGAGTTGATAGCATGTTCCGTTCTTTAGCTAGAGGTAGTTGAATACAGCTTGGTTTCACCAAAAACAGACCTTTTTCTTTAGATTCAGAGTTATGAGCGTTTTAGTAAAAGGACACACTTTAGATGCATAAAATGATTTCAAAAGTCTTTGACATTTATTTTGCGCCTTCATTGACATCAGTCATGTAAACAATATTTGTTTATAAAAGAAATATGCTTTAGATTGTACATTTATCGCTCTGTTTCACTCCAAAGTGAATGAACATGAACACTGAAGTGACTATTTTCAATTAAATAAAATAAATAATAAAGTTCAACATCAATAAATGGTGCAATTAGTGCAAAATAAATAAATAAAAATAAAATCTTTGCCTATAAATCCAAAATAGAAAAGTGGCAGGTTGAACAAGTTTTTACTATTCAAACAATTTTTCAACTCCAGTTATATACATCAAATAATTCAAAGTTCAAAGTGCAACATCAATACATTGGTCAACTTTTTGCCCAAACTTTTTGCCCCACAGTCAAAATCTCAAGCTACACCTGTATTCATAGCAACAAATAGCAGATCTACAAGCTTTTACTGAGCTTATAGATCAGTGCATGGTGAGTGAGGTTTGCAGGTAAATAATAAATCATTCAAAGTTCAACATCAATAAATGGTGCAATTAGTGCAAAATAAATAAATAAATCCAAAATAGAAAAGTGGCAGGTTGTAGTGGCAGTAGCAGCCGTTTCACTATTAAGGACAAAGTGCAAGTCATTTCAAACTAAATATAACTACATCCAATAATCATCATTCAAATCAATAAGTGTGCAATTAGTGCAAAAAAACATCTCTAATAAATGTCTTCTGAGTGGTACCTTGAGTGACAGTAACCCACGCACAAGGGAACACGACAGGCCTTGCATTCGTATCGTGACTCGCGCCGTTCTTCCCCCTTTGGTGTCGATTTTGATCTGGAACAGACCCTGCACCGCCTTGAATTATACTTTTTTCCCGGAGTGGGTGGGTACGGTATGAGAACATGGGCTCCAATGTCTCCATCCATCCTGTTCTCCGGGTCCTTCCAGGGTGGGGGTGGTAAGCAGGTGGGGCATCGTCTTCCTGAGGAACAGGGTGATCCTCAGGAGGAGGGGGCCCATTCCCATCCTCCAGAGGAATGGCCTCTTCCTCAACCCCTTGCTCAGGGGAAGGGGGCCCATTCCCATCCCCCTGAGGAAGGTCTTCACCCTCTTCCTCAGCCCCTTCCTCAGGAGGCGGGGCTTCAATCCTACCCTCCTGAGGAGGGGCCAAACCGCGACGGCGTCCCAGGGTGGTCCAGGACGTGGCAGCAGCCGTGGAGTAGGTGACAAGGGTTTTGTAGATGCCATCAGGATGCCTGGCCTTGTAGAGGACGAAGGAGTCGAATAGTGAGATCTGGAACAGGTAGGCTATGAACTTCTTCGTCCACTTTGTCGTCTTCCTGGTGAAGTGATAATAGGCCAGGTTTTGGTCCAGCTTGTCGACCCCCCCCATGTAGGTGTTGTACTGCACCACGCACACTGGCTTCTGAACGTCCACTCTGTCACTGTGGCGTTTCTGCTTGTGGTTCACGGTCACCATCTCATCCTGGTGGCACGTGGAGATCATCGTGACGATTTTGCTCTCCTTGGCTCGCCATGCCGTCACCATCACGCCGTTGTGGTGACTGCTGATGGTTGACCCGAGGCCCAGCTTAGCCTTGGTCACGGCCATGATGGCTGGTGGCTGCCCTCTATTGCATCGGAGAGTACAGCACACGTGGGTCCCTTTCCCCAGAAGTTCAAGGCACGTGTCCACCGAGTTGTATAGATTGTCCATGTAGAGACGGTACCCGTGACCTAAGGTCACACAGGTCACACAGCAGGAATGTCACTGTCTCACGCAGGGTAGACTTGTTGCTTCCACCACAGCACGGCTTCATGTGGTAGAGGTACCCCGTCTGAGAGTTGCACAGTATGTAGGATTTAAATCCATACTTGATCGGCTTCTGTGGGTTGTAGACCTTGAAGGACAGGGAGCCCACGCCAGGACAGCATGCCCTCGTCAATGCTGATGTGCTGGCTTAACAGGAACATCTCCTGGAACTTCAGCGTCAAGTAGGTCAACACTGGGCGGATCTTCCACAGCGGGTCTCTCTCGTTAGGCTCAATGGGCTGGGGGGTATTATTGTCTTTGAAGTGGAGGTAGCTCCAGATCAGCTGGTACCGGTTCCGCGCCATGACCTTGCTGAAGTAGGGAGTTGCCAGGGGCTCAGCAGTGGTCCAATACATGGCAATATCAGGCTTGTGAACGATACCAGTGAGGAAGAAGAGGCCAAGAAAGTTCTTCAGCTCTGTCACTTCCAGCGGTGTGTCTTCTTTCCAGGCATTTCCTCTGGCGAAACGCAGAACACTGGGAGCCCTCTGACTCGCATACCGGTTGGTCTCGTCGCAGATTTCCTGGAGCAGCTCATCTGTCAGCAGTAGCTCCAGGAAGTCGACCGGTTTATCTGACTGGAGATCAGCAGCCCCATTGCGAGGCCCCGGAGTCCCAGCAGGGGAGAAGGGGATGTCGCAAGGCTGCCAGTCGCCAGTGTCAGACCACACACGAGGAGGAGCTGCAACCTTACGAGGCCTGCCACCTGTGAATTATAGAAATAGATAATTACTATAAAATATATTTTTGTATTTGTGTGGTTTACGTTGTGGCGGTGGTGCATGACTTTATTACACTTAGAATGAATGAGAGCACACACACACACACACACACACACACACACACACACACACACACACACACACACACACACTATAACAAGTATAAATCAGGCATTAGTCTACCCCCAAACCCTAAACCTAACCTCTAAATGCCTAATCCTAACCTCAACTTGAATCTTTTCCTAATTGTAAGACTAACACCTCTAAATCATTTTTGAACCAATTATGTACAACCATTTTTCTTGTGAGGTCCACGAAAATGGTCCTCATCTCTATTTCTCAAATTCTACTCTAATTGAGGAGACGTTTGGCCCTCACAAGTATAGTAATAAAGTATGCGCGCACACACAGGTTCTTTCTTACCTCTACGAGATGACGGTCTACGAGATGGCGGTCCAGGTGACGGTCCGGATGACGGTCCGGGCCCACCCATGTCTCCCTCATCCCCAACCGTGTCTGGCCCTGATAGAAATAGAATAAATAAATAAAATACTTGATCAATATTATGTACATGAGATCAATTTAAACATTTAGCATCATCATAGATCACATGCATGCATATATATACATAAATATGAGAGAATATTTACCGTTGCTGTGTAAGGTTTTAGCTTTTTTTTTATTCCTGTGATAATTGTGACATCTTACCTGGACTCCCACCAACATGTCCACGTCCACCAACTGCTCCCTCCAGCTCTTCTTCATCAGAATCCTCACACTCTGAAATGGATCAAATAATACATGTTACTGGTGAATTTTTCAAAAGCTATGTTGACATTACCTCATCATGACCTGCTTTTTGAAAGTGGCAAGATGGCAATATGAAAGAGATCAGGGGTTCAGTTCTAGGTCAGGAAAACATCAACAAAAATGATCAA
>NC_137616.1:13406412-13458912 GCF_963280865.1 Gymnoscopelus braueri
CTCTCTCACTAACTCACTCAAATAATCTCTCTATCACTCAATCTACAGTATCACACACCTATCAAACTAACTCACTCTACAACTAACACTCAAAATCACTCAATCAATCTATAGTTCTCTCTATCTCTCTCTCTCTCTGTAAATAACTCTCTGGACCGGCTCTAAACTCAAAACGCAAGACAGAGGGGTTCGCGCGGCCCCGATTTAAAGGTTTTGGGGCATCGTGTGCGCGCGCGTCGAGCCTGCGCCGGACACCCGCGTGCGCACTAGGCGCGCGCCCACACAGACACGCGACGCTAGTAGCGAGCCTACCGTCATCTCCAACACGGATCTATCCACAATATCTTTTCTTCATTTATGAAGAAATACAACAATATCCACGGACTCGGTGCGCGCGAGGTGGCACGCACGGGTTCCAAAATCAAGATCCATGGTGAGTGTTTCTTTTTTTCTTTGTTTTCTAAACATGATGATGGCGACGATCACATCACAGCTGGTAACGTGCGTGTGGAACGCTTACCGTCTGTCTTGCCTGTGGTGTGTGTGGAACAGGTCGGCGCCCGCGCGCGCGGGCGTGCACATACGAGCACTACGTCTAAGCTTAGATCTCACCGCGGATGTGTGTAAACTTCTGTGTGAAGGCGACATCGGGTCGTTGCGACCTCGGATCACTTGGCTTGTGTGTTTGGGGTCAGGGAAAGTTCATCCCCGCGCACATACGAGCACATACGTCTAAGCTTAGATCTCACCGCGGATGTGTGTAAACTTCTGTGTGAAGGCGACCTCGGATCACTTGGCTGATGTGTTTGGGGTCAGGAAAAGTGCATTCCCGCGCGTGCACGTTACAAGCGCAAGCATGTGAACGTGCATGGGTGCTGCGTGTTTTCCCCAGGTTCTTCCCCTCTCACTGAGCACAGGCTGCGCACAGGCAGCCACTTGCTGCACGGATCAAACTTTTGGTTTGATATGAGCAGATTGGCGGACCCCCTGACTTTATTTGACTTTTGTGTTTTGTAATAACATGTTTTATGTGATCACTTGACCAGATCATGAGATTTTACAACTTTTCTGTGGTCTAGATGGATGAAATTTCTTGACAATGTAGGGAAGGACTTCATCTAATGTAAGACACAAAAAAGACCACTTCGCGTAGATCTACGCGATTGGCACGCTGCGGCTTTAAATAGGTTCGCGTAGATCTACGCGATTGGCAGTCAATGTGTTAAAAGAAACGGCTAATTTCAGATTTTTCATATTCCATCCTGATTGGCAAAAATTTCAACGTTTGCAGGAGTAATCCGTTTCGAACAAAATGCCTCAAATCATGAACACAGCATGCAATTTCCGTGATATTTTGCACACACATTCCCATTAGGCCGAGGAAGAAATGCCATTTGAAAATGTTCAAATCAGCCTCATGGTGGCGCTGTAACAGGCCGATTCGTGTTTTTACCTATAACTGCACCGATCAGTGTACAACTTTGTATGCACACTCTCTAGAGGCCAAGGAAAAACCTTTGCCCTGCATTTTTCACATTTGCATTTTATAGCGCCACCTGGAGGCAGACTTATGTAAAACACATTTTTTTATATTAAGCCTTCAGATTTGATCCAAATTTCACGCAAATCGGTACACATGATCTCTATAGTCATGTGATCAAGACGATCTGTTAGATTTTTCATATTCCATCCCGATTGGCTAACATTGACATGTAATGTTTGCAGGAGTGGCCCGTTTTGAACAAAATGCCGCAAATCATGAACGCAGCGTCCGATTGTGGTGAAACTTTGAATGCACATTTGCACTAAGTTGAGGAACAAATGCCACCCTTTTAACATTGGCCTACTATAGCGCCACCAGGAGGCCGAAATAACCTACCTGACCTGGCGGAGACCTGTGCTCCGAGGAGCACTTTTTCTAGTTATATCATGTTTTTCAATATTTGTCATTACTTTCAATGGCCATCTTTATTGTTTTGTTGCTAGAAACTGATGACGGATGGCAGAAATTTTACAGAGGTTGCTATTACATCTCTACTGACAAGAGAACCTGGGTGAAGAGCAGACAGTGGTGTAGAGACAGCCAATCAGACCTGATTGTCATAAAGAGCCAAGGAAAACAGGTAGTGTGTGTGTGTGTGTGTGTGTGTGTGTGTGTGTGTGTGTGTGTGTGTGTGTGTGTGTGTGTGTGTGTGTGTGTGTGTGTGTGTGTGTGTGTGTGTGTGTGGTCTCGCTTCGCTTTCGGTTTGCATGTCGCAGTTAGGTTTCGCTTTCGATTTGCGTGTCGAGACAAACACCTGTGTTGCAATGAACGTTGACATGCTCTGCTGTCTCTGTCTCCGCGGGCCAGGCTACTAGACGAGAGCCCCGCGCAGCGGCTAGAACCTCTAGTATTATACAGTTTGTACATCAGTAACCAAGAGCTTTTCTGTCCAGGACTTTGTTGCCAGTTTCAACATGAAAGTGTGGCTGGGTCTGAGTGACAGAGACAGAGAAGGATCTTTCCAGTGGGTAGATGGAACACCACTGACCCAGCCTGATCTCCAGAGATTACCGTAACATTGCACGGAACGAGTGCACTTCATTCCGTGGATAGTCGCCTAGAAACCCCGAAATTGCGTGCATATGTACGGCGAGTCCCACGGTGGGCGTAACCAGTCGCAACCCGGAAAAACCCGGAAGCAGAGCAGTCCCCACAACAAAATTTACGATTCTGTGCCTATCGGTACATAACTCAAACGGCGCTGAGTAGGCACAGGCGAACGTCACACCGTTCAGGACGGCAACTCGGTCGCCTTAGCTCCCTCGGTGGTCCTTCACGGGGTGACAGTTCGCCTGTGACTGCGCGCCTCCGAAATGGTTTTGTCACAAAGGGAGCGCCGTACATATGCACGCAATTTGGGGGTTTCGAGGCGGCTATCCACGGAATGAAGTGCACTCGTTCCGTGCAATGTTACGGTAATCTCTGGAGATCGGGTTGACTGACCACACCAACGTAAGACTGATCATTTTCATCTTACCTTCATCGTGTGTGTGTGTGTGTGTGTGTGTGTGTGTGTGTGTGTGTGTGTGTGTGTGTGTGTGTGTGTGTGTGTGTGTGTGTGTGTGTGTGTGCGCGTGTGTGTGTGTGTGAGTGAAGTCAGTAGGATGGTTGTCCAGAATCCCCTAAATCCAAATCTCTCTCTCTCTCTGTCTGTCTGTCTTCTGAATTCTCGGTATTGCAGTCAATGCAACCTAAAGGGAGAATTCTCGGCTTTAGGTCTTTTTTGTGTTTTACATTAGATTGAGTCCTTATGCACATCGTCAGTGAATATCATTCATCTAGACCACAGAAAAGTTGAAAAATCACGTTATCTGGTCACGTGATCACATAAAACACGTTATTACAAAACACTAAAGCCGCATCGGTTTGATCCGAGCCACTCCGCTCGGATCAAACCTAAAGTTTGATCAGCACCGCACATTCTGACTCTAGGCTGCCTGTGATCAGAGAGAGAGCAGGCGGGGCAAGCGTGTGCCCGTCACATGCTCGCGCTCGTGATCGTATGTGCACACGCGCGGGGCAGGGGATGAACTTTTCCTGACCCGGACGAAACCTAAAGTTTACACAGATCTGCCGGTGAGAAGTAAGGCAAGACATCGTGCTCGTATGTGCACGCGCGCGCAGCGACAACTTGTTCCACACACACCACAGGCAGGCACGCGCACGTTACCCCTCCAGCTGTGATGAAGCATAATGATGTTGCACTTAGAACTTTGAATTATTATTATTTATTATCATGTGATGTATATAACTTGAAGAATAGTTTGAAATGTAAAAAAAAATTATAATAATAAAATGACTGACTAAATATAGTCACTTCAGTGTTCATGTTCATTCACTTTGGAGTGAAACAGAGCGATAAATGTACAATCAAAAGCATAGATTTTTTTTATAAACAAGTATTGTTTACATGAATGATGTCAATGAAGGCGCAAAATAAATGTCAAAGACTTTTTAAATCATTTTATGCCTCTAAAGTGTGTCCTTTCACTAAAATGCTCCCATTGAACTCTGAATCTAAAGAAAAAGGTCTGTTTTTGGTGAAAACAAGCTGTACTCAACTACCTCTAGCTAAAAAACGGAACATGCTATCAACTCATTTTTTTTTCCAGATTAAAGAAGACATTCTAGATATTCCATGTGTTCATAGTCATAGCACAAAATATTCTGTGGGCCCTCAAAGATGAGTCAGAATGGTCAAAATGCCTGGCAGTGGGGCAGTCTGTTCTAAAATAACTTTGGCAGTGAATGTGTTAACAATTAATCCACTATTGATTACTTGCTGATATGTAAATTAAATCAAACCATTAAACAATTAATTAAACATTCTGTGGTTCTGCAAATCTGTTCCTAAACGCACTTATCTGCAAGAATGTACGGTAGCCTACAGCTATCTTCCAGGACTTCCTGGAAGTTATGTGGATAGGTTAAAGATCAAAACAAGTAACAAGTGTGTCCATCTGTTTACATACTGAATGCATGTCACCCTGCTATTTTCATGAAAAAAATGACAAACAATTAATATTTTTGGACATACAAGGTTTCCACCCGACAGCAATGATATGAGAGTTTAATATCTTATACTGTAGTTGTACATTAATTTACAGGGACAATTGTGTTTGGTTAGTTTAAACACAAGAATGTTCAGGAATTATTTTTTCAGTCTCTCATGTAATATTTATAGATTTGTTTGTACTAGTAATAGTAGCCTAAATTCAGTTTGTCAGGAAAATATTTGCTTATCAATGAATTGATGATTGATCGATAAGGTGAACCAACTATTGATTAATGTTTTAATGAAACATTTTGCATCCTTAAACCTGCTACACTGTCACCAAGAGATTATATTGTCTTCTTCATTATCCAGTTAATTTGCATCTAATATCTAGAATAACACTTGAGGTCATGATTAAAAAACAAAACAATTAGAGTGAAAGACCATCCTTGTAAAAGTATTGTACTAATTATATATTCCTAATTCTACAGGTACTGGGATCCTACTGCAAATACTCACCAACAAGCAGAAAGAGACTGTGTTGTTGGGCATTATGATGAGTCTAATCCTTCTTCTATCAGAGGATGGAATGACCTACGGTGTTCTATCGGTTACAACTACTGGATCTGTGAAAGACTTTTCTGCTGAAACCATCATGTTCACAATGTATCACTTAGCTGGTGTGTTGGTACAGCTACATGATGGCTGTGTTTACATGTGGTAGTCTGTGTGTTTGCTTTGGTTTGTCTGCTTTGCAGTTCTACCCAATATGCACTCTCCCTACACTCCACATCTCCAGTTTCCCCTGCCCCCCCGCTTGGGATCTCTCAGCCTCTCCGCTGTTTCTCCACCACCACGCAGCAAGAGGTCGTGGACATCATCAAAAGGATGAAACCCTCCACCTGTGCCCTGGACCCCTTCCCCACAGCCCTGGTAAAGCTTAACATCAGTGCCATAAGTCCCCTGATAACTAAAACCATAAACCTCTCACTCCAGTCTGGCCTTGTTCCCTCTGCATTGAAGACAGCCATCATCACACCTCTGCTCAAAAAACCCTCATTAGATCCCGACAACTTGGCCAATTACAGACCCATTTCTAACCTCCCTTTTCTCTCCAAAATTTTGGGAAAAGTGGTGGCAGCACAACTCCAGGACCACCTGGACATAAACAGCATTGCTGAGAAATTTCAGTCTGGTTTCCGTGCAGCCCATAGCACGGAAACAGCCCTAGTTAGAGTCACAAACGACTTACTGATGGCAGCGGATGCAGGTTCCCCATCACTCCTCATCCTGCTCGATTTGACTGCAGCTTTCGACACTGTTCACCACGACATCCTCCTCAACCGCCTTCACTCCATTGGTCTCTCTGACTCTGCTCTAAATTGGTTTCATTCCTACCTCTCCGACAGAACCGAGTGCGTATCCCTGGGAGGAAAAAAATCCCGGACACACCATGTCACCTGCGGTGTCCCCCAGGGATCCGTACTCGGCCCCACACTCTTCACCCTCTACATGCTCCCCCTCGGCCACGTCATCAGTCGGCATGGCATCTCGTTCCACTGCTATGCCGACGACACTCAATTGTACCTCAAAATTGACCCACCCCCCCGCAAACCAGCCACCACCATCTCCGTCAACCCCCCTGCAGACCTGCCGGCACCATCTCCTTCATCCACACTGACCACCTGCCTGGAGGAGATAAAGGCGTGGATGAACCTCAATTTTCTTCAGTTAAACAGCTCCAAGACTGAAGCCATCTTAATTGGCACCCCCCACCAGATCAAATCATGCCCCATAACCAGCATCTCATTCTCCGGTCAAAATCTCCCCCTCTCATCCACAGTCACCAACCTGGGTGTGAAAATGGACCCGCACCTCACCTTCGAGGCACACGTAAAACACCTCTGTAAGACCTCCTTTTTCCACCTCAGGAACATCTCCACACTCCGCTCCACACTCACCCTGCCAGATGCTGAGAAACTCGTCCACGCCTTTATCTCCTCCAGGCTGGATTACTGCAATGCACTACTCATCGGGATCCCTAGCAAGAGCCTCCAAAGGCTCCAATACATTCAAAACAGCGCTGCTAGGGTCCTGATGAGAGTGCGAAAATATGACCATATCACACCCACCCTCCGCTCACTTCACTGGCTCCCCATCTCCTTCAGGACTGAATATAAGATTTCCCTTCTCACCCATCAATGCATGTACGGCAACGCCCCCCCCCTACCTCAAAGAACTCCTCACACCAAAACCCGCCACCCGAAGCCTCCGCTCCAACAATACCAACCTCCTTGTTGTCCCTGACACCAACCTCCGCACCATGGGCGACCGGGCCTTCTGTCGCACAGCCCCATGTCTGTGGAATGCCCTCCCAGACCACCTGAGAGCACCACAGTCCACTGATGCTTTTAAAAATGGACTAAAAACCTACCTTTTTAAAAAAGCATTTTTCTAATTTTTATGGACTTTGTTTGTTTTTATTTCTAAATTTTGGCTCTTAGTTTAGCCTAGTTGGGTCTATTAATTGTTTTGTTGCCTATGCTGTTTTTATACCTTGCTTTTAATTGTAGCACTCTGAGATTCGTAAGAATGTAAAGTGCGTTATAAATAAAATGTATTATTATTATTATTATTAGACATTATATTACCATTTATATTCATATTTTCATTATTTAGTTAAAGGGGAGCCTATATATAATCTAACAGATAGTGGTTATCCGTTTTAATACCATGTTTCATGTAGATTAATACATCTTTAGTCTTAAATTATTAAATTAATGCACAAGAAGATACTCTATTTCTCACCATTTTCTCCCCATATCACAGTTTTGCCATTTAGTTTATTTTCTATTTAAATGTCTTATTGATTGAATATGTGCTTAAGAATTTTAACTGTTTCCTTTTGAACTTTCCTTTTGTCTCTTTTTATTGCAAATCACTGTTTATCTTTGATGCTTCCTTTACAAATGTATTCCTGTTCATCTCATCTCTTTAATGTAAAGCAATTTGAGTGTATGCTATACAAATAAAGTTTATTAATGCAGTTGTTGTTATCATTATCATTATTATCATTATCATTATTATTATTATTATTGTAGTGTGTATGGGGGTAATTTAGTGATTAATTATCATTAAATGTCATGAATATCAATGCAATTATATATCACCAGTTTACCTGTTTTTAATACAGATCAGTCTCATAAACTCTGAAGGATTTTGAATTCTTGGCTGAGGCAGGGTCATAGATCATCCAACAATATACAAAAGACAAACAAGTTTTATTTCTAATCAAGGAAGTTTATTAACTCAAAGGCATAAGCCATAGGAAATATTAATGTTCCAATACAGCCGTACAAGATGTAATTTCTGCTGTGGTCCCTGATTAGAACTTTATGTGCTAAAAATGGTATACTAATTGTTGTGAGCTCCTAGACAGAAAGAGATAGAAAGAGGGGAAGGTAGGTGAGGGCTGAAAAGAAATAAAGACAGTAGTTAAAGAGCCCTGTCAATAAATTGATGAAAACAAGCCTAATACACATACAATCCTATTGCCGTTGCACATCAGATGATGGGAACAGACCTGTGATTGACCGGGGTCACTTCTCAAGTAGCGTTCTGGGGCTGTTGGTATTTGTCGCCTGCCTCACTGCCTGCGTGCCTGGCTTTCTTCGACACTCCTTAAGTGCCAGCAAGTCTTCACTGTTAACAACAGCCGTCTTTTATTCTTCTTAAGAGTCTATTTTCTTCACGAAAGAGAGATTGTAGGTGATACTTTCTCTCTCGACTTTCCACTTTCCACTTTCAAACTTTCGACTTTCCACTGTCCACTTTCGACTTTCCACTGTCCACTTTCCACTTTCCACTGTCCACTTTCCACTGTCCACTTTCGACTTTCCACTGTTGTGTTGAAAGGCACAACTTTGATTCCTTTGCAGTAGATGAACGCAATATTTAATGACTTAGACAAGAGAAGGGGAGGATAACGTAGATAAGACCAGACAAGACGAGACCTAGACTGGACTGAATATTGGTCATGAAGAGATGGTCTTTTATTCTCCATCCTAAATACCATGTGAAACTCAATCCTCTCCCTGTCATTGGCTGAAACACAGGAAGGTATGTTTAGAAAGAAAGGGGGGGAGAAGAGAAATCTGAGCCCACAACATCATCTAATTAACTCAACCTAAAGTTGATTCTCCTACAAGGATTTATTCATTATATTATCGATATTCTCCCATTGTAACTTAGTGTCACGCATCTGGTTCCTATTTAAAAAGAATATTGGAAATATATTGGAAATATAATGAATAATGAATAATAATAATCAAATGACAATATAAATGTACCTTCATGCATAAGTGAAAGTATGATAAACAGTTGTACTTAATCATACTTGAATGTTACAAATATAACAGCAAGCTTACACAGTAGGACACGTAATAACCTCTTGTTTAATATGGATAATTAACTATGAACGTATGAAACGAACTCTGCCTCAATTCTTTGAGGAGTGCTTGAGGATCGATGATCTCAAGGTCATAGGTCGCAGGCCATTTGGTTGGAAGCAGAGCTCTCCCTGTGACAGCTAACTGTCACAGACTGCAAATTATGGCATTATTTCCAGTTAAATTTGTCCCAAGTTTGTGTCCTGATATCATGGTTCCATGTCAGCAACATTGTCAATCCTAGCCAGTGGGTCTAGGAAACTCTGTGTGTATGTCCATGCACATCAGTATATCTGTGCGTGCACGTGTGTGTGCGTGCGGGGCACGTAGACTGCAGGGTGTGTGTAAACAGAGCTGTTTGGGGCATTTGACCTCTGGGGTCAACGGCTCCTTCTTCATATGCTTGTAGAGTTGTGTTCATATGCATCAGCAACAATGGAGGTCCAGTTTGGATCGGTGAATGGTTTGATCATAGTGGAATATTCAATTGACAAACCTACTACATAATCCCCCCCTTGTCAAATGAAAGATGACGTCAGGGGCATCTTGGAATTTGGCAAAGTAGAGAGAAAAAGAGAAGAGGATCAATTGAATACATCCACATGTTAGGCACTGTTCATGCACCATCTGTATGTGCCACGGCAAGAGGATATCTAACAGACAGAGTTGAGAGATAGAATTAGAGCGGAAGAAAGTATTGTCGAGAGTGAGTCTTTAGTAATATAGCTGAGCTATACTTATCTATGAGTATAAGATCACTGAGACAATATAGGACCGTTTGAAGTTTAAAACTCAAATGAACAAGCACTAACTAAATCGATCAAAATTAATCATGCATGCTAAATACTGATAACTTTGATTTTGGCTGGCTCTGATCTTTGACTTTTGGTGGTTAAAGAGGGAGAGTCCGGCCTAAATTTAGAGTATCCCTTGTCTTTCAAGTGTGGTCAATCGCATTTCGAGTTCAGCGACTAACAGTTCACGGATAGATTGGTTCTCATGATCGGCATCCTCTGCGTCACTAGGTGACTCCATTAATTCCTCTCGTTCCCTGTACGGGGAGGGAGATCTAGATCAGTCATCTCTAAAACTGAGCTCCCGATATGGGCTACGGTTTTGTGATGGAGATTGAGAACCATTGTCTGAGGACCGGTATCGATTGTCACCCCCCCTTAACTCCACGGAATAGACCTCCTGGGAGTCAGATGGTTGTGGGTTGTTTATCTTGTTTGTCATGAAAACTCTATTGGCATGCTCTCGTAATTTAATGCTATGCATCTTTATGGGGTCCACAATGTGCATTATCGGGTTGCGGGTACTTGGATGGAGGTTTTGGACAAAGAGTGTCTTAAAATTCACGTCTTCTTCCATGTCAACCTCCAAACGCATGCCAAAATAAGCATTTCTCAGCCTGTTGAAATAGATATTTGGTAACTCATTTCTTTCTTGCTTAGTATGCATAGCGATAGTCAGGTTTCCTTTGACATTGGGGTCAGAGAACTCAACCATCAATGCCTGCTTGAGTATATCGTAGTTACCCAGAATTATTGGTGACTGTCTCATCAGGAACTTCCTCACCTCACGATCGGAAGTGCCATTTATTAGATAGAGCTTCTGATCTACTGTGGCCTGGGGATAGTCAGTAAGACGCATGTCAATATCCATTAAATACAATGCTGTGTCAGCAGACCCCTTGGTCTCAGGCTCAAACTTAGTCATATGTTTTGCAATCTTGTCTAGCATATGATTGTTTAATGGAGGAAGAAGTAGTGCGGGCTGAACATCTTCTCCCCATGGAGGCATGTGTTGAGCAAAGAGACCACCTTGGGCCCCATAAGGGTGTAACTGCTCTGTGGCAGCTTGGGGGTCAGGGGGCATTGAAGCTGGTGTTGGTACATGTTGGACTGACATGCTATTTTGGGCCCTGTAAGAGCCTGGGTAAATGTATGGTGCCGGTGTTTGTAAGTCCTCATCTGAGTCGAGGAACAAAGCCTGCATAAGTTCAATTCTCGCCTTTTGCTTAGCAATCTTGGCTTCGGCTTTGTTTAAAAGGTAATGGCACTTGCGGTCAGAAGTGGCAGTATCTTGGGCGTCGAGCACGGCTTCCTCGAGCCAGGAAACTTTCTCTTCCAGTTTAATATTATGCTCATTTGCCTGGTTGAAGCGCTTTTGAAATTCAGCAGCAGTGGCCTCGCTAGCCTTGGCCTTGTTGCTTTCAAAATTTGCACTAATTTGGTGAGCAATAACGCTTTGTTCCAGGTTAGTCACTTGGTCTACAGCGAGGTTGAGGTCACGAGTCTGACGAGCTGAAAGTTGACATTCAGCATCTAAAGTGTCCTGTTGTATTTGACAAAATCTGTGAAGGTTGGATAAAACCATTCGAATGACGTTAGAGATGTTTGATGGTTGCTTTGAATCAACCAGTTCAGCTGTTATAGCTTTCAGATTATCATGGATAGTGACCTCAGCCGCTCCTGCCAATTTGTCAAGATAACCTTTATCAAGATCCCTGGCTAACAGTCCGATGACAACCTGAACTTGATCAAAGGTGTCTGGGTCATTTGGCGAGGTAGACATTTTGAGCTATGAGCAATATTGCAAAACTTTCTGGTGGAAGAAAGTTCACCAGCGGGTGCTTTTATAGGGATAATGAGAAGCCCTATTTAACGTTTAGTGGGGCTAAGTTTGTGCACAACTCTTAACTTTAGATAAAGTGAAGAATTTCACCACTAAACTTATCAAATGGGTATGGTTTATACCTACCCAACATACAGTAGCACTAGGATGTGCACGTGTATAGATGAGATTGACTGATATCTACCTGCGATTCAATTAAGGAATGCAATTGACTGACATTCGACTTGATAATGAAATTACAAGGAATGCAACTGACTTAAATACAACTTTAGAATTAAATAAATAATTGCAGGGAATGCAATCATGAGATTGACTGATATCTACCCAAGATTCAATCAAATAAACCGTAAGGAATGCAATTGACTGACATTCAACTTGAAAATGTAATCACAAGGAATGCAATTGACTTAAATACAACTTGGAATTAAGTAAATAATAGCAGGGAATGCAATCTAATCTGTTTTGAAGCACAGGGAATGTGGCACATGTAAACCAACTTAAATCAACCTGTACTAAGGATGACTCATATACAACTGGCTATTACGAAAACCACCAGGAATGCACCCCAACAAAGTGTAATAAAATACACTAGGGAACGGTCGACCTGGCTCTGTTTGGACGCACAGACTTAATTTCAACTCACTGTGACAAAGTAAATGGGAGACTTAAATCAACACGCGCAATGACAAGGGATGTCAGTTTGATTAACCAATGAGTAATTGACAGATCAAAAACACCCCATCATAAGCACGGAATGCTTTTTAAAATAGACTTAACGTCAACGCTTCAACGCGGACCGCTAATTTAGGGCCAGATACTTATCCTACAGTAAGGAACACTGCACGACTTTTAACCAACAGGTAGAGAACTCCTGATTTGGTTAAAAATAGCTGGACCACGGAACAGAGTAGCTAATTCTGTTCAGACCAGTAAATGGTACCAAAACATTGAACAATTTGGGAACGTAAATTGACAATAAGTCAAAATTTGCCGGACTCTGCTATTTAGCCAACAAAGTCCGTCTTTTATATATCGCTGAATGATATTTATGAATAAACCTCAGCCTCACAGGGGGCACCAATTATGTAGTGTGTATGGGGGTAATTTAGTGATTAATTATCATTAAATGTCATGAATATCAATGCAATTATATATCACCAGTTTACCTGTTTTTAATACAGATCAGTCTCATAAACTCTGAAGGATTTTGAATTCTTGGCTGAGGCAGGGTCATAGATCATCCAACAATATACAAAAGACAAACAAGTTTTATTTCTAATCAAGGAAGTTTATTAACTCAAAGGCATAAGCCATAGGAAATATTAATGTTCCAATACAGCCGTACAAGATGTAATTTCTGCTGTGGTCCCTGATTAGAACTTTATGTGCTAAAAATGGTATACTAATTGTTGTGAGCTCCTAGACAGAAAGAGATAGAAAGAGGGGAAGGTAGGTGAGGGCTGAAAAGAAATAAAGACAGTAGTTAAAGAGCCCTGTCAATAAATTGATGAAAACAAGCCTAATACACATACAATCCTATTGCCGTTGCACATCAGATGATGGGAACAGACCTGTGATTGACCGGGGTCACTTCTCAAGTAGCGTTCTGGGGCTGTTGGTATTTGTCGCCTGCCTCACTGCCTGCGTGCCTGGCTTTCTTCGACACTCCTTAAGTGCCAGCAAGTCTTCACTGTTAACAACAGCCGTCTTTTATTCTTCTTTAGAGTCTATTTTCTTCACGAAAGAGAGATTGTAGGTGATACTTTCTCTCTCGACTTTCCACTTTCCACTTTCAAACTTTCGACTTTCCACTGTCCACTTTCGACTTTCCACTGTCCACTTTCCACTTTCCACTGTCCACTTTCCACTGTCCACTTTCCACTTTCCACTGTTGTGTTGAAAGGCACAACTTTGATTCCTTTGCAGTAGATGAACGCAATATTTAATGACTTAGACAAGAGAAGGGGAGGATAACGTAGATAAGACCAGACAAGACGAGACCTAGACTGGACTGAATATTGGTCATGAAGAGATGGTCTTTTATTCTCCATCCTAAATACCATGTGAAACTCAATCCTCTCCCTGTCATTGGCTGAAACACAGGAAGGTATGTTTAGAAAGAAAGGGGGGGAGAAGAGAAATCTGAGCCCACAACATCAACTAATTAACTCAACCTAAAGTTGATTCTCCTACAAGGATTTATTCATTATATTATCGATATTCTCCCATTGTAACTTAGTGTCACGCATCTGGTTCCTATTTAAAAAGAATATTGGAAATATATTGGAAATATAATGAATAATGAATAATAATAATCAAATGACAATATAAATGTACCTTCATGCATAAGTGAAAGTATGATAAACAGTTGTACTTAATCATACTTGAATGTTACAAATATAACAGCAAGCTTACACAGTAGGACACGTAATAACCTCTTGTTTAATATGGATAATTAACTATGAACGTATTAAACGAACTCTGCCTCAATTCTTTGAGGAGTGCTTGAGGATCGATGATCTCAAGGTCATAGGTCGCAGGCCATTTGGTTGGAAGCAGAGCTCTCCCTGTGACAGCTAACTGTCACAGACTGCAAATTATGGCATTATTTCCAGTTAAATTTGTCCCAAGTTTGTGTCCTGATATCATGGTTCCATGTCAGCAACATTGTCAATCCTAGCCAGTGGGTCTAGGAAACTCTGTGTGTATGTCCATGCATTCGCAGTTCTGGCTGAACCGTGCTGTCGCTTTTTACGAAACTCGGCCATATGGTAGATGGTCATGAAAAACTATCAAGAAATAAATCTCACAATCTTTCGTCAAAAGGTGGCGCTATAGCACTCAATTGAAAATGCCAACTTTGAACAGGTACAACTCATGCCCTGTTTGACCTACAGCCATGAAACTTGGATACACATATGCGTCTCTTCATGCTGAACAACTTTCATCCTCTGACTTTTGATCTCCTCCTGGGATTTTTGAGTAATCTGCACAAAACGTTTTACACATGAACTTTGGACCTATGCCGACAAACCTGTGCAAAAGATTTTCCATAAGTGAAAAAATGAAGCTTTAATGAGCCAATGAATATTGCAGTTTTATGACAATTATTCATCTAACCCTAACACATACATGCAGACTCACATTTCTTTGAAACTTTGCGTTAATGTTGAGGGTCATTCCAAATATTACTGAAACCAATCTTACTCCAATTGGTCAAAGGGGGGCGCTATAGCAATTTTTTGAAAGTGCAAACTTTAAACAGGCAAAAGTCATGCCTTGTTTGGCCGACAGCCATTAAACCTGCTTACACATGTGCCTTGACTCATGAGGAACACATGTATCACGTTGACCAGTAAGCTCCGCCCTTAGATTGTCCGCAATTTTGAGCAGTTTGAAAAACACTTAAACCCAGGATTTTTCAGCTATTTGCGTGAAACTGTATCATCTGTGTGATCTCCTTTTTCACAGGTTCTTGTCTGTTGGTCCAATGGCTTCTCCCTTAAATGTGTGCCTCACAGGTTGCCAGTTCAAGCCTCACTTGATGCGGACTTCATTAAAGTTGCATTGCACACAACATGATTGTGTCAATTAATACATGTGCAATTGTTAAACATAACCTGAAATACTTATTTGAGAGGGTATGTTTTTGCAATGTATATGCACATGTGCCTTGACTCATGAGGAATACATGTATCACGTTGACCAGTAAGCTCCGCCCTTAGATTGTCCGCAATTTTGAGCAGTTTGAAAAACACTTAAACCCAGTATTTTTCAGTTATTTGCGTGAAATGGTATCATCTGTCTGACCTCCGTTTTCACTGGATCAGGTCTGTTGGTCCAATGGCTTCCCGCTTAAGTGAATGTTTTATAACATCAAGGTTGCCGGTTCAAGCCTCACTTGGTGGAGACTTCATTTAAAGTGCATTGCAAACAACAAGACTGTATTAATGAATACATATGCAATTGATAAAGATAACATGAAATGCTTATCTGAGAAGGTATGTTTTTGCAATGTATGACATACTTCATTCTGAAAATAGCCGATCTACAATCTCAAAACTTTTCAGATAGCAACGTGTTTCTGAGCTTGTAGATCGGCTGCTTTCACTGGTTCAGTTTTATCTTCAACAGACAACCTCAGCCTGGTCAAAGCTATAGCACTATAGGTAGTGTTGCAGCCTGTCAATCCGAAGGTTGAGGGTTCGATTCCTGTTAATGGCAATAGGTTGAGATGTCCAATCAATCCATTCTGCTTCCATCTCTCTTTCTCTTCAATCTATTATGTTTCCATGTCTCTCTCTCTCAATTAATGCATGTGCAACTGTTAAAGGTAACATGAAATGCTTCTTGGAGAGAGTATGTTTTTGCAATGTATGACAAACTTCATTGTGAAAATAGCCGATCTACAATCTCACAACTTTTCAGATAGCTTTTCAGATAGACATACTTCATTCTGAAAATAGCCAATCTACAATCTCAAAACCTTTCAGATAGCAACGTTCTTTCTGAGCTTGTAGATCGGCTGCTTTCACTGGTTCACTTTTATCTTCAACAGACAACCTCAGCCTGGACAAAGCTATAGCACTATAGGTAGTGTTGCAGCCTGTCAATTCGAAGGTTGATGGTTCGATTCCTGTTAATGGCAATAGGTTGAGATGTCCAAACAATCCATTCTACATCCATCTCTCTCTCTCTTCAATCTATTATGTTTCCGTGTCTCTCTCTCTTCAATCTATTCCGTTTCCATGTCTCTCTCTCTCTCTCTCTCTCTCTCTTCAATCTATTCCGTTTCTCTCTCTCTCTCTCTCTCTCTCTCTCTGCCTCTCTCTCACTGCCTCTCTCTATCTCTCTCTCTCTCTGCCTCTCTCTCACTGCCTCTCTCACTCTCTCTCTCTCTCTCTCTCTCTCTCCTCTCTCTCTCTCTCTCTCTCTCTCTCTCTCTCTCTCTCTCTCTCTCTCTCTCTCTCTCTCTCTCTCTCTCTCTCTCTCTCTCTCTGCCTCTCTCTCTCTCTCATCATCATGTAGATCACCTACTTTCACTGGTTTTTTTTCCGAGGAGACTTACAATTTCGGTAGATGGTTAGGGAACCAGTGATCTAGAGTAGTCAGCAAAACAGAGGCCTGGTCCATCAGGGACGGAAATAGTTATATATATCAACAGACACTAACAGGGTTATCATATCTATAGCTCAATGAGAAGAAAGGCAGCCCATGAGTCCGGAGGTCACTGGTTCGATCCCTGTCCCCGACGATGTGCTGAGGTGATCATGATTTGGCATTCTTGGGTTTACACATAGTGTTTCTTGAGGATAGGCTTAGGCGTTGTTTTACTGAGGTTAGGGTTAGTGATGGTTTAAAATGCTCATTTGTTAATTGCATGGTCTTCTTTCTCTCAAGTTCATTCTTCTATGGCTATGTTTCTATGGCTTATTGTGCATATTACTTATCATTGCTTCTTTCTTTTTTCTTTCTGCATTCCCTGGCCCCGCTTATCGCTGCTTGCAGCTATATTTATTATTATTATTTCACTTAATTCACTCTCCACTGTGAGTGTAATTCAATAGATAACTAGAAAATGTGCTCCTCGGAGCACAAGTCTCCGCCAGCAGACTATAGCAATTATATTATCATAGCAATAACTAATGAGATACAGTAGAGTAAAAGATATATACTGTAGTTAAATAAAAAGGTGTATGTTAAAGAAATATTTATTTTAAAAAAATGATTTAAAAATCATATTTTGTCTTCTAATGTTTAAAAATATGTTTAAAAAAATGTTTAAAAAAAGATAGGATTAAAAAAAGAGATCCAAAAAAATATTTATTTATGTATTTCTTACAACAATGTATATACTATGACGCATCTGATATATATCAATTATATTATAATAGCAATAACTAATGAGATACAGTAGGGTAAAAATATATATCTTAGTTAAACAAAAAGTTCTAATACTTGTCTTCCAATGTTAAAAATAAAATAAGATGAAAAAAGAGATTAAAAAAAGATTAATATATTTACGTAATATTTACGTATTCCTTAAAATAGAACAGACAATAATATTAATTGTCAGAAATGTATTACTATATTACAAAAATATATATATACTATGACGCATCTTCTGAATGGTTTTCTGGTAATATCTTAATAACAGTCGTCTGTAATGTTGTTTCATTATTGTAATTGTTTGGTCCGACTTTATTATAAAAAATGTGTGTTGTAGACGTTAACTTCTGAAATATGTCTTTGAATGCAGACAGATCTTTGTCTCTTCTTTGTATCATAGAATCCGCGTCGTAACCTAATAATCTTTCAGCTGTGTCATTGAAACAGATGACCCACTGCTTGTCTGTATAATCAGTAATTAAGACCTTCAAAAGAAACCGATAAATATAGTTTTTAACCTCTTTGCATTTCTTACAATAAAAATCCTGTGTTTCAGTTATTTTTGTGTTACAATTCGGACACGATTTATAAAAACAGCCATCTGATTGAATGTCAAGAATTGTACTCACCACGCTGTAATAATTACTCCATTTTATATTTTCTTCTTGTGGAAATTTCATTTCTTTCAATGTTCGCGTTTTGAAAAATATATCAGACGATGCTTTAGTTAAATTCTCTATGTCCAGGACTTTACTTCTGGTGTCATACCATGTCTTCAACAAGTATGCCTCTTTTATATTTTGGTCGACGATAATGATAGAGTTGGACGATACAGATAAAGATATCTCGTTAAAATACGAGATATAAGCTGACTTCACCGCTACAATGGATTCATAACTGCCAATAAAGTTCATTGCTTGTTTACCCCATAACGTCACTGTGATCTGTTTACAACTCTGGTCTATTAGACTGATATTCCGCTTGTACGTTTTGCCTGATTTAACTATCATTTCTGTTCCTTCTTCAATATTCAGACAAACTCCAATTACATCGGTAAAGGTCTTCTCCTTCCTGTGTTGTAGTTCATTTATGGGTATGAATTCAAATGGGATTTTAGGATTAATTATAATTCCGTCACATGGTAGAACCCTGCTGTTCTTATTCAAAATAATTTCATAAACATTTACCGTGTGATACTTCGAGTTAGCAATCTTTAGCGTTGCATTGGAAATACGATATATATTATGTTCCTTCACTTTTAAGGAGAAGTCCTCTGCATCTTTGCCAAATGCTATAATTCGAATTGTTCCGCTTTCATCGCTAAAGTTAAAATTAAACAATTGGCCCTGTCCACTCTTATATGTTCGAAGTTCAGATGTATCAAGTACAATCCCTTGAATTTCCCATATCATCGATAATCTCAGTTCCGTAATAGGAGTTATTGAGCATTTGTCTGGTCTAATTTTATTCTCGCATATTTCGGTCTTGGTTAATTGTAATGGACTATTTAATCTTGCATCTACTCTTGCACTCTTAGAGCCTGGCGAGTGTATTTGGCATCTTAACATCTGGATTTCAGATTTACTGATGGCGTTTTCATCCTTAGAAGCGGTCAGTTGTTCGGTTAGCAGTCGTATTTGAAGGGCATGGTCATCCAATTCCTTTTTGTAGGAATTTCTCAACTGGTCGATGTCTTCTTTGTGAGATAATTCGGGGCTCACCGGTAAAGTCGGAAGTTGGATATCTTCGTATTTTGTCTCAGAGAATTCGTCTTTAACTTCATTAAACGATGTAATTTCATCTTTAATTTTTCTTTTCTTGGTGAGATCTTTCTTGAGATTCATTTAACTTAGTTCGATTATGGAAATTGTAGGTGAAACCGGTCCCTCGTCTTTGATAACTTTCAAGTTTTTCAGAAGAAGTTTTTAACTATCCTAAGGGAAACTCAATGTAGTTACTAGCTGTAATTGCTTGATGCAAAATAATTACTTAATTGGAAAATGAATAATAAAATAGAATTAATCAATACTTCTGGTCATTCATATAATTTTAAGCTCTGTGTTTTACAATATATATAGCATTCGTCTTTGTATTCATGACATAATGGTGATGTCATGAATAGTCTTCTATGCCTATTTATTCATGCCAATGTCCGAGCGTAATCTGAATGGTTGAACTTCTCTTGAACTTTTCTTAAAACTGTATCGACTATATATATCGTATTTGTTTACACACACATGGTGTAGCAGTGAGTTGTGGTCCTAATTGTCTAACTATTGCTAGTAAGTCTAAAAGCACATTTTGCCAATAGGCTGGTGAACCTCTTGTGTTTTTTAGGAATTTGAAGGCTACGTCTGTGAACAACATTGTTTGTACTTTTTGTTGTGATTTGAATATGCCAGCATTAACCCTTTGATTTTGGAATGTCTGACCGCGGCTTTGTCGTAGGGATATCTGAATTTGATCTTTGACCTGTTGTGCTTCCACCATGTATTGAGCTGCCAGAAGATAGTCTATGTCTTTAGCAAAACGGCCATCATAATGCAAAAGGCGTTGGTTAAAATATTTTCTCTGTGTGATATCTTTTTCTCTTTCTGTTTTTAAACCACCACGGCCATAAGGGTACTTTGATGGGTTTGCCAATTCTTCAAAGTTGTCGTCTAGATAGAATGCGCGTGGGTTTTGGTGTTCTGCAGGGGCAACTGAATATGTAGTGTCTGCATCTAAAAAATGTTCTTCTTGAAGCAATGTATCATATGGGAGTCCTCGTAATTGACTGGTTTGTTCAAATGCTTGTCTGTCTTCTTCATCTTCATTGTCTTGAACAGTTTCAGCAGTTGATTGGTGTGTTTGATCTATGTCAATTTTCTCTAATGCTACATAGTGTATTTGATCAAGGTGGCCAATTGTTACAGTATTAGGACTTCTGCCTTGTTTTGGGGTCAATTCAACTCTATAGTCATTTTCTGTGTTGCTATTGTAGATGAGTATGTTGATATTCAGCATGTTTACCACAGCATTTATTGCAATGTTGTCGGCCCAATCGTTTTTGCGTATCTTTTCAATGATCAATTTCATTTCTTGCTGCTGTTGGAATATGATCTCAGGTGAATCAATTGGATATTCTTCAGCATTAGGCAATACGAGAAATTGCATATAGTCTTTCTGGATCACTGGGTTTTCTAGAAAGGTAACCAATTGTGTGCGCATGTCAGCACCTGTGATAGTTTGTATACCTGCTATCTCAAGGGTGGTTGCTACAGCATGATAAAAACAATTGCCATCTTTAGGTACATCAAGGATGGTCAGTTCATTGTACTTAACATAATCTTCTAATTTCTTGTATAAATGTTCTATATAGGTTATAGATGAAGTTGCAGAGGTGGTTTCATTCTTGTTTGGGTAAGGTTCTTGTGGTATGGTTGTCATCGCTTCCCACAATTCACTATTTTCTTCGATCCAGCGGACCTCCCAGTCATTGCAGATGTCAATGTCGTTGTATAGAGGATTGTTTTTCTTTAGCCAGTTTAGGGCGTCAAGCACCTTTTTTGGCCGCACATATTCATGTATATAGTGTCCCTTGTAAGCCAATTTTCGTTTTAGTTTTAAGGGAACAACCTCCGCAGTTTCAGGAAGTCTTGGCAATAATTTGATAATAGTGTCTAGGTTAGATGGCACATTGACTGCATTACCATGGATTGCCTTTTGTCTGCCTCTTGGCAAGCCAACAAGTTTCATGAAGGCAATACGTTGACTTATCAACCTTTCTTCTAACGGGTGCAAGTCCTGCAGTTCTCGGGGTATTGGGTCGAGTAATAAGTTGTTAGCCCAAGCCTGTGTAGGGAGTTTCCCAAGTTTAATGGCCCGATGACACGTGTGGCACATCCAAGTGTTGTTTTGCTTGATTGCAGTTGGGTTTTTGCCTAGGAGACTTACAATATCTATCGTTCCTGTATAATTTCCAGGTTTAAACTCTGCCACTGATTCTCTGTAGAGAATTCGTTCACAGGAACCACAGACATAATTGGGTCCACTTTCGGACATCTTCTTTAAGAATGCGAGAGCAGCTTCATTAACTTCTAATTCTTGTGATCTGTATCGTTTCTTCTTACTCGTGTTATGTGCTTGTTGATGTTGTCTTTCATTATTTAAATACTCTGACCAGTTCCTTTTTTTCCTTTCGATGTTCTCTTCAGACTCTTCTACTTTTTCTTCCAGAGATTGTAGCAATCTTTGCTGTGTCATATTGTAAGCATTCATGGCTAGTCTTCGTCTTTTGTCATTTAGCGATTTTTTGTCTCTGATTAATTTCATTCTTTCTTTATGATTCTTAGCTCTGTTTAATTGAAGCAATGCTCTGTTTACATTGAAGCAATCTATCATATGGGAGTCGTCATAATTGACTGGTTTGTTCAAATACTTGTCTGTCTTCTTCATCTTCATTGTCTTGAACAGTTTCAGCAGTTGATTGGTGTGTTTGATCAGCTTTGGCCTTCTGCGCCTTTGTTTGACCAATGTTAGGTGTTCTCAGAGGGACACACACACGCACGGACGGGTGATTTGGACTAGAAGATACTGTTCCAATCAAGACTGATTGATCCTGTCTTACCTCGCTTCAAAAACGTAAACGGTTTTTTGAAGTGACACACCTATTTATAGAATTGTATTTCGTCATGCATTCCTCTAGCCAATCAAAGGCATTGGTGTCAACATATTAATACGTATTAAGATTTCGGTCTTGTTGTGGGATCAATTCAACTCTAGTCCTCTTCTGTGTTACTGTTGTAGATGAGTATGCTTTCTTAGCTTTGGCCTTCTGCGCCTTTGCTTGACCAATGTCAGGTGTTCTCAAAGGGACACACACACGCACGGACGGGTGATTTGGACTAGAAGATACTGTTCCAATCAAGACTGATTGATCCTGTCTTACCTCGCTTCAAAAACGTAAACGGCTTTTTGAAGTGACACACCTTTTTATTATAGGATTGTATTTCGTCATGCGTCCCTCTAGCCAATCAGAGACATTGATGTCAACATATTGACACGTATTAAGAGTTCGGCTTTGTTGTGGGATCATTTCAACTCTAGTCCTCTTCTACGTTACAATTGTAGATGAGTATGCTTTCTTAGCTTTGGCCTTCTGCGCCTTTGCTTGACCAATGTTAGGTGTTCTCAGAGGGAAACACACACGCACAGACGGGTGACTTGGACTTACTGAAGGTACTGTTCCAATCAAGTCTGATTGATCCTGTTTTACCTCACTTCAAAAAGTAAGGGCTTTTTGAAGTGACACACCTATTTATAGAAATTTATTTCGTCACGCGTCCCTCTAGCCAATCAGAGGCATTGGTGTCAACAAATTGACACGTGTCACGTGGAGCTTGCCCAATGTTAGCTTGGCTAACAATGTTTGCTCACACAAAGCGAAAACATATTCTCCACCTTCGGCGGAGACAATAATGTACAGTTATTTATTCTCATTCTGCAGGTTTCAGTTTATTGTCATATATTTTAGTGTTTGATCAAACTGTATGTTGTCCATTCAGTATTATATTGTCTCTGTTGGGTGGAAACCGCATTTCTCCAGAACTGTTAATTTTCAGGATTCAAATTCAAAAATAGCAAAAGTAGCAGATCTACAAGCTCAAAACATGTTGCTTTGCACCGCGTTTGGAGCTTGTAGATCTGCTACTTTTGATGCTTTTGTGTGACGCTGTAGTATGATCAAGTAGGGCGCTAATTTACGAATAAACACAACAAGTTAGGATATGGAGATAAGAGGTTTCTGCCCGACAGCAACGATATATAAACATATAAACTAGTAAATAATGTGGATTTCAGAATCCATGGGGACGCTGTGGCTCCAATGTGAATCTGACTTCTTGTGACCAGACTGAGACATCAGTCATGATGTCAGTCATCTATGACAGAGGGTCTCAAACTTTTCAGGCCTTAACCCCCCACCACCCCCCCATATTTGAACTGGGGACCCCCCACCCTGACAAGCACTTGGAATTGTAGGAGTTGAGGCATTACATTTCACTTTTCACCGATAAATATTGTGAAAATAGCTATAAGCTACAAGTTTGGCTATTTTTTTAATGTTTGCCTCTCATATTTTACAATTTTACAAATGTTTTTATATATATATTTTTAAATGATTATGTCATGTTAGCGGTACTAGCGGTTTGGCCCACTAGCGGCCCTCGCACCTCCGATCCGACCAATTATGTCTGAGTCATGTCAGGAACAGAAGGTTTTGGACCCACAGATGCATCAACTTAATGTTACTAGTATTTTTTTAATTGAATTTTGTACATGTCTACACAGATTTAGAGGAATATATAATTTTAAATTAACACTAGGAATCTGATATTCTAGGATGATACTGAAAAAATAACCCCACAAACAGTAATAATATTTATACAAAAGTTACAATTGTTATAATAGCACTGGTCTGATATTTGCTTCTTTTCTCTCTCACTTTCATCTCACCACATGCTCTCCCTGTGGATAATTCAATATCATGATGATGAGTGACTTGCAATTTAAAGGGGGTTCTGGTACAAGAACACAGCAACCAATGGTAAATCAAAAATGAATATATCAATTTCATGTTATTGCCTAAAATTGTAGCTTGTAAATTGAGTAGCTAATAAATAAACACAACAAATTAGGATATAGAGATAGAGGTTTCTTCCCGAGAGCAACGATATATAAACAACATATAAACTAGTAAATAATGTGGATTTCAGGATCCATGGGAACGCTGTGGCTCCAATGTGGATCTGACTTCATGTGACCAGACTGAGACATCAGTCATGATGTCAGTCATCTATGACACACAAATCTATGTCGCACAAATCCCGAGGGGGACGGGGGGGTTTCATCCCCCCAGCTTCAGATTGGACCCCCCTAAGTCATTTAGAATAATAAAAATAAATGTGAAAATAATATTTTTTTGATAATAAATCAGGAAAATCTGGCAAAAATAAGAATTAAATAACATAACCCTAACCTAACCCTAACCCTAAATAAAGTAACCGAAAATAAACTAACAAAATCCGCAATTTTTCCCGGCGCCAGCACGGCTTGCGCGCGGCCGACCCCCCCCCCCCAGCCTCAAGCCAGATTTTCGTCCCTGATCTATGCAAAGGGTGTTAGAATAAAACATTTGCTCAATAATCTAATGTGTAAAAACCTGTTACAAAAACAATCCAAAACAATCCAAAACACTCAATCAACGAGATGGCAGTCATAACTCCAGGTGGCCAATAGGAGACCAGCGTCAAGACCAATAACAACATTTCAAATTCTGGCTGCACACTTGGTCATGGTCTAACATGCACTTTAACATTAAACCCAATAAAATATGTCTTATACAAAAAACATTAACAAATAGATATCAAATATTTTCTCAAACTTTTCATGCCGCGACCCCCCCCACCCCCTATATTTGAAATGGGGACCCCCCAAAATAATCATATTTGAACTGGGGACCCCCCACCCTGACAAGCACTTGGAATTGTAGGAGTTGAGGCATTACATTTAGTTTGACTCTTTTTCACAGATAAATATTGTGAAAATAGCTATAAGTAATTTTTTACATGCCTACAAAGATTTAGAGGTATATCTCATTTTAAATTAACACTAGGAATCTAATATTCTAGGATTATACTGAAAAAATAACCCCACAAACAGTAATAATATTTATACAAAAGTTACAATTGGTATAATAACACTGGTCTGATATTTGCTTCTTTTCTCTCTCACTTTCATCTCATCACATGCTCTCCCCATGTCTTACACTCCAACAGACAGATAGAATAGCAACACAGGCAGAAACACTAGGCTAATGTAATAATAATGACTATCATTATTATCATTATTATTATTATTATTAACTGCATGGCTGCCTCTTTTAATACCTCTATTCATAATCTCTTATCTGCCTCTTTTAATGACTCTATTAATAATCTGTTATGGGACAGTGGGACACAACTTTGTTGCCCTGATCGTGAGGTGCATTGACAAAAACAAAACACAAATATGCAGCATGTACTTACAATGTTTTAGGACCTAAGTAACCAACATTTGAAGCTAACATTGTAGGGTTTTTATGTCTTCTGGAAAAAAGGAAATTGTCCAGCTTTTTGGACACATACTTGTGCTTGAACCTCTATTGCCCTCTGAACATGTAACATGTAAACAACAAGCAGGGTTACACTTGCAATACTAGGAACAACTTTCGTTTGCAAGATCAGAACCGATACACACAGTTCTGCTCTGGTAAATAGGCATTGTTCCAAGACCATATACATTACAAGTAGGTGAATGTTGCACCAGAAGCCAAACCTGCTATCTGATCAATGCAAATGTGTCCATGAGGTTACAATTTGCATTATTTGTTTAACCCTTCCATTGTGTTAGGGTCTTTTTTGACCCGTTTTCAAGTTTGAATAGGTAAAGGGTACTTTAAAAAAAAAAAAAATATTTCTTTATTGGAACGAGGCTTCATGATATCCTCAGAAATAGCCATTTTAACGAATTAACGAAACAAAATCATCACAAAAACAAGTATTTTTTTCATTTATTTGTTTTGGAAGTGTGTTCTAATTATTATTCTTAATTATTCTATTATAGCTAGATAACATCATTATCCATTGCCTTCATTATAGGAAATTTAATGAGTGAATTTTAACATTTTTATAATAGAAAACGAGATATATTGAAAGATGAAACCCTAGCCCTAACCCAACATAATATTAAAGTGTTTACATGGATATGAATGCATTACAAGTCAGCTATGAGGTGGGAGAAAAAAATAATGAAAATACTTATTTTTTGAGTATTTTGGGCTGATTTAAATCACAGGTCAAAAATTGACCCGCTAACACCACAATGCAGTTTTCTAACTCAATGCAAGGGTTAAAAAGTGATATTTAAAATTGATTGTTGACATCAGGTTTGAAATAGGTCAGTGATTCTCAACCTTTTGAATTTCACAGAGCTGCAGTTTTATATGCATTAGGCCAAAGACCCCCATTTGATATGATTTCTTATCTCTGGGACACCAATTTACATTGTACAATCCTCACTGTCAATTCAACTCTGAGAGTATACAAATGGTTCCATTTGTAACACTCTCAGAGTTACAGACCCGTAAGAGTGCATTTGGACCCAGACCCAACATGGAGAACGAGTAATATAGGTAGTGGTTAAGTAGGTAGCACCAATCTGCACCGTTTCCATTGTTGTGTTGAGGTTCAGGTCCGTAGTGAGCTCTGCAGAGCTCTCATGTCCCTCAGCAGTCTCAGGTTCTTCTTGCTCCGCTTGCCTGGTGCCACCACTTTCACCGTCCCCGCAGAGCGACCCCTGGTGGCCACCGTGGTGGTCACCTTCACCTCGCTCCTCTCGCCCCGTCTCTGGCTCCCACTGGCTTCTCTACGCAATTTCTTCATCTAGTTCCAATGAGACAAAGAGGGAAATGAGGTAAGACATAACTGTAATCATGTACTGTATTTGCACGCACATACAATAATAGATCTAAAATATCAAATAGATAATCAATCAATAATCAATTTGAAAAACTTGGATTTGATTAACGTTTTTTCAAAATAGCCGATCTTCAAGCTCACAACGGGAGATTGCCTTGAAGATCGATTTCACCCATAATGACAGATGATAGAATGATCTTATTTTACTTTAATGTACTCTTATATAAGGTAAGAATACAAATCTAGAATCTTGGTGTGAATGCATGCATTTACGTATACCTGTGTTTTATGTCTGTAGAGCTTGTTAATCTACTCTCCTTTCTTCTCCATCTTCAGCAGCAGCATCTCTTGGTCTCTCTGTAGCTCTTTCCTCTCCCGCTCTGACACACTGGCTTCACCCTGCCTCATCAACTCGTCCTGCTCTCTGCAATCACACACACACACAGTTCTGTAGAATTTACTGGCATTCATGACCAACATACGAAAGTGACACGAGACGCGTGTGCACTCTGCTCAGAAAGAAATAGAATCACGTGGATGTCGGGACTCAAATGGGAACGGTGTCACTCGAATGTGACTTCATGTGGCCAGCCTGTGATATCAGTCATGTATGACGGCAGACCTCTGTGACATTCAAATTCGGGCAAGGTTTCAGCCTGACCATAGCCATTATAAAATAAAAGAACATTTATTTGACTTGATCAGTCCAGTGGTTTCCACTCCGGACACACACACACACACACACACACACACACACACACACACACACACACACACACACACACACACACACACACACACACACACACACACACACACGGCTAAACTCCTGTAGAGCCACACTGCAATAGACTCCTCACATGCTCATGAGTCGGAGCTCTTCCTGTAGTCCGTGCAGAAGCTCTGAAAGCTCCTCCCCACCGCCGCCAGACGAGGAGGAGGAGCTGCTGTCTGATTGGCTGTGACTGTCGGTCACAGGCACAGCCAATCTGTGGCTATTACCACAGATTGGCTATTACCAGAGCAGAACTGTGTGTATCGGTTCTGATCTTGCAAATGAAAGTCGTTCCTAGTAATGCAAGTGTAACCCTGCTTGTTGTTTACATGTTCTACCAGCAGAGGGCAATAGAGGTCCAAGCACAAGTATGTGTAAAAAAAGCTGGACATTTTCCTTTTTTCCAGAAGACATAAAAAACCCTACAATGTTAGCTTCAAATGTTGGTTACTTAGGTCCTAAAACAGTGTAATTACATGCTGCATATTTGTGTTTTGTTTTTGTCAATGTACCTCACGATCAGGGCAACAAAGTTGTGTCCCACTGTTAATTTTTAAACTTTGTTTTATTGGTTTTTCTGCACATTGATAACACATTAAGTGGTATTCGGTTCATGATATGTGCTATAGGGGGAAAGGGAAAGGAAAACGTACAGGCCTTCACATTGAAGGAACCTCAACAGAGGGAAAGAAAACAAAACAAAACAACTTGACAAAAAGACAGCATTAAAGCAACAGGGGAAACAATAAAACAATCCATCACAAAACAAAAAGCAAGCCCAAAAACAACTACTCGCACGCATACACACACACACATACACACAGTGTCACTTTGGTCTCACCCTAGCTCCACCCCTTTAAGTAACAGATTCAATCGGGAATAACCGGAAAAGTAATTCCATCTGCGTAAACCAAGAAGGGATCCCATATGTCGTGGAATTTTCTAACAGAGCCTCTCAATGTATATCTAATTTTTTCAAGTTGTAAGTTATTAAAAATGTCTCTTATCCATTGAGTATGGGAGGGTGGAGTAGTCGATTTCCATCTCATGAGTATTAGGGGTCTTGCCAACAGTGTTACAAAGGCTATCAAGTCTGCTTGAGTTCTAGACAGAGGCAGTTGGGAGGTACCAAACAGCGCGTTAATGGCGTTAGGCTCAATGAGTGTCCCAGCTAGTTCTGTAAGAGTATTTCAAAAATCTCAGTCCAATATGTGCTCAGAGAACCGCATGACCAAAACATATGTACATGTGTTACAGGTGACTGGTGGCATTTTTCACAGGCGGGGTCGATGTTATCGAATATTCTTGAGAGCCTAGCTTTCGTCCAGTGGGCCCGATGGACAACTTTACACTGGAGTAGGCCGTGTCTGGCGCACAACGATGAGGTGTGAACCCGACTCAAGATTTTTCGCCAAAGACTGTCAGCGATCTCCTCCCCCAAATCCTCCTCCCACAGGTCTTTTACACAATTAACAGGTGTAGCAGATAAGGTTTGAATCAAATTATAAAAATGTGAAATTATGCCCTTCTTCCCCGGAGCCTGAACGAGAAAGCTGTCCAATGGACATTTCTCAGGAAGGTTAGGGAAGTTTGTGTACCTGTTACGGACAAAACTCAGAATTTGGAGTCGGAGCTCTTCCTGTAGTCCGTGCAGAAGCTCTGAAAGCTCCACCCCACCGGTAAATAGGCATTGTTCCAAGACCATATACATTACAAGTAGGTGAATGTTGCACCAGAAGCCAAACCTGCTATCTGATCAATGCAAATGTGTCCATGAGGTTACAATTTGCATTATTTGTTTAACCCTTCCATTGTGTTAGGGTCTTTTTTGACCCGTTTTCAAGTTTGAATAGGTAAAGGGTACTTTAAAAAAAAAAATGTTTTATTTCTTTATTGGAACGAGGCTTCATGATATCCTCAGAAATAGCCATTTTAACGAATTAACGCAACAAAATCATCACAAAAACAAGTATTTTTTTCATTTATTTGTTTTGGAAGTGTGTTCTAATTATTATTCTTAATTATTCTATTATAGCTAGATAACATCATTATCCATTGCCTTCATTATAGGAAATTTAATGAGTGAATTTTAACATTTTTATAATAGAAAACGAGATATATTGAAAGATGAAACCCTAGCCCTAACCCAACATAATATTAAAGTGTTTACATGGATATGAATGCATTACAAGTCAGCTATGAGGTGGGAGAAAAAAATAATGAAAATACTTATTTTTTGAGTATTTTGGGCTGATTTAAATCACAGGTCAAAAATTGGCCCGCTAACACCACAAGTGGATGCAGTTTTCTAACACAATGCAAGGGTTAAAAAGTGATATTTAAAATTGATTGTTGACATCAGGTTTGAAATAGGTCAGTGATTCTCAACCTTTTGAATTTCACAGAGCTGCAGTTTTATATGCATTAGGCCAAAGACCCCCATTTGATATGATTTCTTATCTCTGGGACACCAATTTACATTGTACAATCCTCACTGTCAATTCAACTCTGAGAGTATACAAATGGTTCCATTTGTAACACTCTCAGAGTTACAGACCCGTAAGAGTGCATTTGGACCCAGACCCAACATGGAGAACGAGTAATATAGGTAGTGGTTAAGTAGGTAGCACCAATCTGCACCGTTTCCATTGTTGTGTTGAGGTTCAGGTCCGTAGTGAGCTCTGCAGAGCTCTCATGTCCCTCAGCAGTCTCAGGTTCTTCTTTCTCCGCTTGCCTGGTGCCACCACTTTCACCGTCCCCGCAGAGCGACCCCTGGTGGCCACCGTGGTGGTCACCTTCACCTCGCTCCTCTCGCCCCGTCTCTGGCTCCCACTGGCTTCTCTACGCAATTTCTTCATCTAGTTCCAATGAGACAAAGAGGGAAATGAGGTAAGACATAACTGTAATCATGTACTGTATTTGCACGCACATACAATAATAGATCTAAAATATCAAATAGATAATCAATCAATAATCAATTTGAAAAACTTGGATTTGATTAACGTTTTTTCAAAATAGCCGATCTTCAAGCTCACAACGGGAGATTGCCTTGAAGATCGATTTCACCCATAATGACAGATGATAGAATGATCTTATTTTACTTTAATGTACTCTTATATAAGGTAAGAATACAAATCTAGAATCTTGGTGTGAATGCATGCATTTACGTATACCTGTGTTTTATGTCTGTAGAGCTTGTTAATCTACTCTCCTTTCTTCTCCATCTTCAGCAGCAGCATCTCTTGGTCTCTCTGTAGCTCTTTCCTCTCCCGCTCCGACACACTGGCTTCACCCTGCCTCATCAACTCGTCCTGCTCTCTGCAATCACACACACACACAGTTCTGTAGAATTTACTGGCATTCATGACCAACATACGAAAGTGACACGAGACGCGTGTGCACTCTGCTCAGAAAGAAATAGAATCACGTGGATGTCGGGACTCAAATGGGAACGGTGTCACTCGAATGTGACTTCATGTGGCCAGCCTGTGATATCAGTCATGTATGACGGCAGACCTCTGTGACATTCAAATTCGGGCAAGGTTTCAGCCTGACCATAGCCATTATAAAATAAAAGAACATTTATTTGACTTGATCAGTCCAGTGGTTTCCACTCCGGACACACACACACACACACACACACACACACACACACACACACACACACACACACACACACACACACACACACACACACACACACACACACACACACACACACACACACACACACACACACACACACACACACACACGGCTAGACTCCTGTAGAGCCACACTGCAATAGACTCCTCACATGCTCATGAGTCGGAGCTCTTCCTGTAGTCCGTGCAGAAGCTCTGAAAGCTCCTCCCCACCGCCGCCAGACGAGGAGGAGGAGCTGCTGTCTGATTGGCTGTGACTGTCGGTCACAGGCACAGCCAATCTGTGGCTATTACCACAGATTGGCTATTACCAGAGCAGAACTGTGTGTATCGGTTCTGATCTTGCAAATGAAAGTCGTTCCTAGTAATGCAAGTGTAACCCTGCTTGTTGTTTACATGTTCTACCAGCAGAGGGCAATAGAGGTCCAAGCACAAGTATGTGTAAAAAAAGCTGGACATTTTCCTTTTTTCCAGAAGACATAAAAAACCCTACAATGTTAGCTTCAAATGTTGGTTACTTAGGTCCTAAAACAGTGTAATTTCATGCTGCATATTTGTGTTTTGTTTTTGTCAATGTACCTCACGATCAGGGCAACAAAGTTGTGTCCCACTGTTAATTTTTAAACTTTGTTTTATTGGTTTTTCTGCACATTGATAACACATTAAGTGGTATTCGGTTCATGATATGTGCTATAGGGGGAAAGGGAAAGGAAAACGTACAGGCCTTCACATTGAAGGAACCTCAACAGAGGGAAAGAAAACAAAACAAAACAACTTGACAAAAAGACAGCATTAAAGCAACAGGGGAAACAATAAAACAATCCATCACAAAACAAAAAGCAAGCCCAAAAACAACTACTCGCACGCATACACACACACACATACACACAGTGTCACTTTGGTCTCACCCTAGCTCCACCCCTTTAAGTAACAGATTCAATCGGGAATAACCGGAAAAGTAATTCCATCTGCGTAAACCAAGAAGGGATCCCATATGTCGTGGAATTTTCTAACAGAGCCTCTCAATGTATATCTAATTTTTTCAAGTTGTAAGTTATTAAAAATGTCTCTTATCCATTGAGTATGGGAGGGTGGAGTAGTCGATTTCCATCTCATGAGTATTAGGGGTCTTGCCAACAGTGTTACAAAGGCTATCAAGTCTGCTTGAGTTCTAGACAGAGGCAGTTGGGAGGTACCAAACAGCGCGTTAATGGCGTTAGGCTCAATGAGTGTCCCAGCTAGTTCTGTAAGAGTATTTCAAAAATCTCAGTCCAATATGTGCTCAGAGAACCGCATGACCAAAACATATGTACATGTGTTACAGGTGACTGGTGGCATTTTTCACAGGCGGGGTCGATGTTATCGAATATTCTTGAGAGCCTAGCTTTCGTCCAGTGGGCCCGATGGACAACTTTACACTGGAGTAGGCCGTGTCTGGCGCACAACGATGAGGTGTGAACCCGACTCAAGATTTTTCGCCAAAGACTGTCAGCGATCTCCTCCCCCAAATCCTCCTCCCACAGGTCTTTTACACAATTAACAGGTGTAGCAGATAAGGTTTGAATCAAATTATAAAAATGTGAAATTATGCCCTTCTTCCCCGGAGCCTGAACGAGAAAGCTGTCCAATGGACATTTCTCAGGAAGGTTAGGGAAGTTTGTGTACCTGTTACGGACAAAACTCCGAATTTGGAGTCGGAGCTCTTCCTGTAGTCCGTGCAGAAGCTCTGAAAGCTCCACCCCACCGCCGCCAGACGAGGAGGAGGAGCTGCTGTCTGATTGGCTGTGACTGTCGGTCACAGGCACAGCCAATCTGTGGCTATTACCACAGATTGGCTATTACCAGAGCAGAACTGTGTGTATCGGTTCTGATCTTGCAAATGAAAGTCGTTCCTAGTAATGCAAGTGTAACCCTGCTTGTTGTTTACATGTTCTACCAGCAGAGGGCAATAGAGGTCCAAGCACAAGTATGTGTCAAAAAAGCTGGACATTTTCCTTTTTTCGAGAAGACATAAAAAAAACTACAATGTTAGCTTCAAATGTTGGTTACTTAGGTCCTAAAACAGTGTAATTACATGCTGCATATTTGTGTTTTGTTTTTGTCAATGTACCTCACGATCAGGGCAACAAAGTTGTGTCCCACTGTTGTAGAGTAATTCAACAGTGCTTGTGAGACAGAACCCGGCTGTTGCAGAGCTGGGGCTGGTGCTGCTTCAGCAGAGACAGAACTGACTGGACGTTGGCTCGGACCGAGTGGCTTCCCCCTACCGACTGGAGGGACAGAGAGAAACATAACATGTATTATGAATTAACTAATGATGTTGGTGGGGTCAAGGAAATGCACCTTTAACCACTTTCAACCAGGTCTCCCTATTTTAGGCATGTTATTATAGGTAACAATAATACAATACAATACATTTTCAAAACTAGCAAAGAAAATAGCCCGTCTACAAGCTCATCGCGATGCGACATGTTGTGAGCTTGTTGATGGGCTATTTTGTGTGACAAAAACAAAAACATTCAAGGCTTCATGGGGTGTGTAATTGATAGAAAATAAGCCATCTTTTGGGTGAACTACTCCTTTAAGCTGGCACTTCGGCACGTGTCAGCTACAGAAGGTTGGCATGTGTCAACTACATAATAATAATAATAATAATAATAATAACTTGGATTTATATAGCGCCTTTCAGAAACCCAAGGACGCTTTACAGTACACAAAGTATTGTACCACATAATGGTGGTACAATACGGTGTGTGTGCTCATACCGTTCCGGTCACAATGGGTACATCCCCGAGGCTCAGTCTGTAGTGTAGCTGTGTGTGAGAAGACTGCTGCAAAGACTTATGGAAAGAGGTAAACAAACAGCTTTCACATGAAAACAAGCACGTTCACACTCAAGTGAATAGATGACACAAGCTATCAGTCATCTCCATATTTAGGGAAAGTTTCAGCCCTAGCCGACCTCCTCTGACTTCCAATATAAAGATGATTTATTTCATAAAGTATAAAACTTAAGGTGAGGATCAAGGGGCACGGTGGCGCCTGCAGTAACTTCTTTGTCTCTTCTGGGCAGCCAATCATGGTCCTGCAGTCACTGCTTGTGGTCCTTAACTCCCTGCTGGATTTTCTGGTTCACTGACCAGTTAAATCTTTCCCCCAACTCCCGGACCCGCCCCCGTCAGCAGCGGCAAATCTCGGTCCTGTATTTATTGTTTCACTGACCAGTTAAATCTTTCCCCCAACTCCCAGACTCCATTCCTAGTTGAGGAAGAAGGAGGAGCATGGTGAAACAGCACAGAAATGATTAAATAAAAATAAAGATTGATTTGATTGATTTTTACACTTTGTCAGCTTGTTCTTTTGTCATTCCATGGTACATCATGATCTAGTAATTGTATTCGGTTTTTTTACATAACCTGCAGTCCATTTGGAAATCAGTTGGCTGTTCATTGCAAGAGGAAGTTACAATCTTTTCTATTTTGATTATCTTACTGCCTTCAAAGTACCCAGGCTGTGCTCCAGTATTTTATTTATTGTGGGTAATGTATTTGAGAACAGCAAAACCGATCATGTATGAGTTTATAGCCCTGAAACATGACTGTCATATCGTGACCGACCGTCATGGATGAGCTCAACTTGGTATTTAAACTTTCTCCCTTTTTGGTCCGTACATCTACATGAACGTTCATATTCCAAATATAAAGTACTTACCCCATGGCTACGGATTTTACAATTATGTACGTTTCCTCAGAAGTACCCGAATATTCTGAATTGTTAAATAAAAAGCATTTTAATCCGATTGGTGGCCATTTTCCCCTTATTTTCTTCATATGCTTTCAGTTACGTGACCCTATCGGCTGGCAGGTGTATTGCACTCTGGTACATTATAACTCTATGAGAAAATGGCCACCGATCGGATATTTTAATCCGATCGGTGGCTTTTTATTGAATAATACGGAAAATACGGGTACTTATTGAGGGCCCGTACATAATTGTAACATGTGTGGCCATGAGCTAAGCACTTTATTTTTGAAATCTGAACGTGTATATAGATGTATGGAGCAAAAAGGGAGAAAGTGCAAACACCAGGTTGAAGTTCATCCATGACCGATCTGCTGTTTGTGGTAGCCGGCTACAGTGCCTCCCCGAACCGAATCCACAGACAGCCAATCCGTGTCCCAAGAGAAACCACGCTGCTGATAGAGTAAACAACAACAGAGCCCATCCCCCAATACCTGAGTGTACTCCATAGAGTAATAATATATCAGTCTAGGCCTACTGTACAGCCACATCACCTCCCCCCACATAACAGCAACTCGGCAAGATCTTTTTCCACTCTGGCTGAGTGGAAGGCTGAACAAGCAGCCAAAGGGTATGGGGAAAAAAAGGGACTATGATCGGATCCCACCGGCCAAATAGAGGGGTTACTTTATATTACTTTGTATTTTATGTTATATAATATAATGCATAATATTGTTGTCAGGCAGACAACAATATCTAAATTAACGCCCTACTTGATCATACTACAGTGTTACACAAAAGCAAGATCCAAAAGCTCTAAAGCTTGTAGATCTGCTACTTTTGCTATTTTAGAATTTAGGCAAGAGATAATATTTTTTATACATGCTAAATTGCTGCTATACGAAAACGTATTGTTACTGTTTATTTTTATTTTTAATAATGTCACTGACATCGGAAGGTGTACAGTATATAATTTGTACTTTTACTATTTACAAGCTAAAAAGCACAATATGTGTACAAGCTAAAAAGCACATGCTAAAACTACCTCAAAATGTAGAGTTGTATTTTATGTTATATTGTTGCTGTCAGGCAGAAATCTCATCTAAATTAACACCCTACTTGATCATACTACAGTGTTACACAAAAACTTGTAGCTCTGCTACTTTTGTTACTTTAGAATTGTTATCCTTAAAAGTAACAGTTTTGGACATAATGAGGTTTCCACCTGACAGACAATATATTTTGTACATGCAAAATTGCTGCTATACGAAAACGTATTGTTACTGCACTGTTTCTTATTTTTATTTTCATTTGTAATAAAATGTCACTGACATCACAAGGTATTCTTCATTTTATGTATGGTCCAGTAGGCTATATTATTAATTCATATCAGTCACTGTATTCCAGTGGGGCAAGGCAGCCTACTGTAAGTCTTAAACAAAATAGATGTTGCATTAATAAATATATATAAAACATTTATCCATATTAAACCTCAACAGTGAGTCAGTGGGTGACCGTCATGGATTTACTTCAACCTGGTGTTTGCACTTTCTCCATTTTTTTTTTACCCGTTCAGATTTCAAATATAAAGTGCTCACCAAGGCCATGGATGTTGCAATTATGTACGTTTCCTCAAAAGTACCCGTATATTCCGTATTGTTCAATAAAAAGCATTTGAATCCGATTGGTGGCCATTTTTCTCCATAAGCTTTCAACATCGCGACCTTATCGGTTGGAAGGTGAATTGCACTCCAATACGTTATAACTCTATGAGAAAATGGCCACCAATCGGATTAAAATGCTTTTTATTGAACAATACGGAAGATACGGGTAATTCTGAGGGCCCGAACATAATTCTAACATCCATGGCCAGCCCTTTATATTGAAATATGAACGTTTATGTAGATGAATGAAGCAGTAAGGGAAAAGTGCAAACAAAATTGAAATGACATTTCCGGAGGGTTTACCAGGCTACGCAAAGACATGGCTAGCATGCAGACAGCGTAAGACCGCATGGCTCATTTGCATATTCTCGTGAATTTTAAGTAGCCATGCGGTCTTCATTTACTTGTAACAGAGTATTTCTGTATTGCGGTATTGATACTTTTACTTAAGTAAAAAGATTGAGTACTTTTTCCACCACTGATTACTAGCAATAAGCAATAACTTGGATAACAATGACACGATTGCTAAATGTCGGCTATTTATTATTACCTACATAACTAAACGAGTTTAGGGAGTTAGGGGAAACAAGAGCTTGTCATAGTGTCAACATTATATTATATAAGCAAAATATAATGTAGGCTAGATCTGCAGTCATGCTGACACATAGGATAAGTGTCGAGCGCCTGTGAGCAGGCTGCCGTTTCATCTGCTCTTGTTTGAGTGTCTTTTGTGAGCTTTTTCTTTTCCTATAAGGGGACTTTTTGTTTCCTTGGCTCTTTATATATCCTATGGATAAGGACATTGTATATCATTCACATTCATTCATTCCCATTGGTGTAATGTTTTCTTAAATGTTTACCATGCTTCTTTTTATTGACCTCTGTATGAATGTATTGCACTGGAGCCGTTGAGCAAAGCAAATTTCCTTCGGGATTAATAAAGTATATATCTATCTATCTATCTATCTAGGGGGTCCTCGTAGTTACTACAGGGGGTCCGAGATATAACATTTTCTCTCTCTTTTTTTCTTCTTTTTTTTACGCAGCATCCCTATTTTGCGGGGTAACCTACATTCACCGAAAATAGCCAATCTACAAGCTGACAATGCGTCATGCTGCAACAGCTTGTAGATATGCTATTTTTGGTTGAGAAGTTTGGTGGCAAAAAAACAAGTACAGAGCCAAATGTCGAATGATTAATGCTTTCATCTCAACGTCAATTTTAATGTTTTCCGAATGAGAAATACAAATGTATTGGCTACTATGATAAGCACATCATGCTGCTATTACCCTGACATTATGCAGAGTAGGCTATAGGCTATAAGCATGAATATTCTTCTTTGTTACATAACTAACAGAGTTTGGGTAGAGTTAGGGAAAGCGTTCACAATCACACTCTACAATTTTATTACACTTCTTCTTCTTATCACATAGCCAAAATATAATGTAGGCTATACACTTAATAGAAAATTGGACACTGTTTAGCTGTATGTCGGAAAGAAACCATGCAGGAACATTAAGTCAGCCAGTAAAAGCTCACGTTCTGCTTTGATCAGGTTAATGTTAATGTTATATTATCGGCTGCCTACAAGCATCGTTGAACTCGTGGCTCAATGTGCCCTCGGTGGCTCGTGGTAATTATTAATGCTTTGATCATCTCATCAATTGTAAGTCTAGAATGACAGACGCAATGAATACAAGAGTATGTTACATTATATGTACAGTATATATATGCTACAAGCAAGCAGAGCCACAGTTGAAGAAAGTTGGCTCAGGCAGGAGTCGATCCCGTCCTCCCAGTGCGTGTGCTTTTCTTTGATTGGCCGAACGTTGATATTATTGCGCTCCGACCTCGACAAGCAGGTCGGTAGCGCTGTCGCCTCACAGCTAGAAGGTCCTGGGTTCGATTCCCGCCAGGGACGCTGTGGGCGCTGGGGGCGTGTCTTCTCCTCCGCGTCATCAGCGCCCATACCCTATGTGGGGTTGGCGAAAGGGCCTCTCTGTGTGGAGTTTGCATGTTCTCCCCTGCGGGTAGTTAATACCCTCACAAAAACATGTAGTAATCCTGGTCACTATACCGCCTCCCCCATGACAGCCGGGGCGCCTGATGGAGGGGAAGGGAACTGGTTGGAATAACGTGTTCCTTCCACGCGCTACGTCCAACCAGGGAAACTCCCCCCTGTCAGGTGACAAGAAGGTCAGTTGGCTCTCATGCATTGAAGGAAGCATGAGCTCGGCCCTGGCCTCCCTACTGTGGGGGACTGGTGTAGTGCTGGTGTAGGGCTGGTATAGCGCCCAGGATCACTTAGGAAATTGGCACCGGGTGAAAAAAATGGGTTACAAAAATCGCGAGATAAAAAATTTAGAGAAAAAAAAAACTGTGGTATGGCTGAGAAAATGGTGAGAAAAAGAGGTATAATATCTTCTTGTGCATTCATTTAATAATTTAGACTAAAGCTTTATCAATCTACATGAAACATGGTATTAAAACGGATAACCACTATCTGTTAGATTAATGTTATTCACATTCTATATAATGAATAACTAAATAATGAAAATATGAATATAAATGGTAATATAATGTCTACAGTGCATATTGGGTAGAACTGCAAGGCAGACAAACCAAAGCAAACACACAGAACACCAGCTTACTGATACATTGTGAACATGATGGTTTCAGCACACAACTCTCTCACAGATCCAGTAGGTGACATGGATAGAACACGGTGCATCGTACCATCCTCTGTTAGAAGAGGAAGATCGAGCCCCATCGTAATACTCAACACAGTCTGATTCTGTATTAGGGTAACGGCAATTTTCAGGCTCATTGCATTCAGCATCAGGCTGACCAGAGTACCAGTACCTGTAGAAGTAGACATTTAATTCATTCATTACAATACCTTTAAAAGGATGATTTTTCACTCTAGATATTTCGTTTTTTGAGTGGTGCCAACCACTCCTACATTTGACCGTGTGTGTGTGTCTGTCCGTCCGTATGTTTGAGCACGGCCTCAACAGCTGCAGCTGATTGCAGCACAAAGATGCAACCGGTTACACTAATTCAACACAAACATGCAACACACACACACGCTGGCTCAAACCTGGGAACTGGAGCTATGACTGTTTAAAGCCCAGCCAATAGGAAAACAGAGGGGGCGGGGCTTAAGCAACTACAGCCTGCCTCTATTGGGCATCTAAGTGCACCTAGCAAGTTTTGTAGGTTTTCGATGCTGGGAACTTGCTTATTCGGACGACTAGCTGGCTTTACAACCCAGTTAGGCCTCACAGTGGCTCTTGTGTCCGGTTCTAAACAACCAGACGATTATCAGTTTTACAATGGTCCTTCGAAGGAGAGCCGGATTCAAGGCTTACTGTGGGGGCAGTCTGCCAAAAGCCACAAAGAAAGGAAACACCAAGGGCGGCGAGAGGATTCTGATCCTACTCACAGGGGTCACTGACCCGTCTCGACGCAAGGGGAGAGTGTCCTAACGTAAGTGGACCTCTCTACTACTCACAGGGGTCACTGACCCGTCTCGACGCAAGGGGAGAGTGTCCTAACGTAAGTGGACCTCTCTACGACTCACAGGGGTCACTGACCGGTCTCGACGCAAGGGGAGAGTGTCCTAACGTAAGTGGACCTCTCTACGACTCACAGGGGTCACTGACCGGTCTCGACGCAAGGGGAGAGTGTCCTAACGTAAGTGGACCTCTCTACGACTCACAGGGGTCACTGAGCCGTCTCGACGCAAGGGGAGAGTGTCCTAACGTAAGTGGACCTCTCTACTACTCACAGGGGTCACTGACCGGTCTCGACCCAAGGGGAGAGTGTCCTAACGTAAGTGGACCTCTCTACTACTCACAGGGGTCACTGACCCGTCTCGACGCAAGGGGAGAGTGTCCTAACGTAAGTGGACCTATCTACGACTCACAGGGGTCACTGACCGGTCTCGACGCAAGGGGAGAGTGTCCTAACGTAAGTGGACCTCTCTACGACTCACAGGGGTCACTGAGCCGTCTCGACGCAAGGGGAGAGTGTCCTAACGTAAGTGGACCTCTCTACTACTCACAGGGGTCACTGACCGGTCTCGACGCAACGGGAGAGTGTCCTAACGTAAGTGGACCTATCTACGACTCACAGGGGTCACTGACCGGTCTCGACGCAAGGGGAGAGTGTCCTAACGTAAGTGGACCTCTCTACGACTCACAGGGGTCACTGACCGGTCTCGACGCAAGGGGAGAGTGTCCTAACGTAAGTGGACCTATCTACGACTCACAGGGGTCACTGACCCGTCTCGACGCAAGGGGAGAGTGTCCTAACGTAAGTGGACCTCTCTACGACTCACAGGGGTCACTGACCCGTCTCGACGCAAGGGGAGAGTGTCCTAACGTAAGTGGACCTCTCTACGACTCACAGGGGTCACTGACCCGTCTCGACGCAAGGGGAGAGTGTCCTAACGTAAGTGGACCTCTCTACGACTCACAGGGGTCACTGACCCGTCTCGACGCAAGGGGAGAGTGTCCTAACGTAAGTGGACCTCTCTACGACTCACAGGGGTCACTGACCCGTCTCGACGCAAGGGGAGAGTGTCCTAACGTAAGTGGACCTCTCTACGACTCACAGGGGTCACTGACCCGTCTCGACGCAAAGGGAGAGTGTCCTAACGTAATTGGACCTCTCTACGACTCACAGGGGTCACTGTGTGTGTGTGTGTGTGTGTGTGTGTGTGTGTGTGTGTGTGTGTGTGTGTGTGTGTGTGTGTGTGTGTGTGTGTGTGTGTGTGTGTGTGAAGCGCGCACGTGTGCTGAGCCAGCATGCACACACACACATGCACGCACACACACACGCACACACACACACACACACACACACACACACACACACACACACACACACACACACACACACACACACACACACACACACATACACACAGTCTTACGTTGGTTTGGTCAGTGGTGTTCCATCTACCCACTGGAAAGATCCTTCTCTGTCTCTGTCAGTCAAACCCAGCCACATTCTCTTGTTGAAACTGGCAACAAAGTCCTGGACAGAAAAGCTGATGGTTACTGATGTACAAACTGTACAATATATTTGTTTCTCCACTAAGTTGAATAGGTTAGCCTAAAACATGCACACAGAGTGTACACGCACGCACGCACGCAAGCACACACACACACACACACACACACACACACACACACACACACACACACACACACACACACACACACACACACACACACACACACACACACCTGTTTTCCTTTGCTCTTTATGACAATCAGGTCTGATTGTCTGTCTCTACACCACTGTCTGCTCTCTTCCCAGGTTCTCTTCTCAGTAGAGATGTAATAACAACCTCTGTCAAATTTCTGCCATCCAGGTGATTCTAGCAACACAATATTAAAGTTAACCACTGACATTAATGACAAATTATGAACAACAAGATATAACAATGAATAAAAACTGTGATGTCTCACTGACCACAGAGCATCCTCTTCATGTCATCTCTTTCCACAGTCAGTTTGTTGTTCCTGTTCATTAATTGGTCTATCTCTCTGGTCAGGATGGCCAGTTCTTGGTCTTTCTCTCTGGTCAGGGTGGCCATCACTTGGTCTTTCTCTCTGGTCAGGTTGGCCAGTATTTGGTTGTAACTGTGTTCTCTCTCCACCATGTTGGACTGATCTGTATGCAAACAATATTTGCAAAATGAGAGATACACTATTTAAAACACAAGGCCAGGTCAGGGAGGTTATTGTGGGCCAGCAATGTTCGGAATTCGCCAATCAGGATGGGAAAAAAAAATCGGACAGAACCGTCTTGATCACTTGACTATAGAGATAATGTGTACCGATTTGCGTGATGTTTGGACAACATTTGTAGGAGTTATATTAAAGAAAAGGTTTAGCAAAATTCGGCCTCCTGGTGGCGCTATAATAGGGCAATGTTAAAAGGGTGGCATTTGTTCCTCAACGTAGTGCGAATGTGTGTGCAAAGTTTCACCGCAATCGGTACGTTGCGTTCATGATATGCGGCATTTTGTTCAAAACGGACCAAACCTGCACACTTTGGAAGCTAACCTTAGCCAATCAGGATGGAATATGGAAAATCGGACAGATCCGTGTTGATCACATGACTACAGAGATACTGTGTACCGATTTGTGGAATTTGTGGACAAAATCAGTAGGAGTACTAAACCATTTGTTTTGCACAAATCGGCCTCCTGGTGGCGCTATAAAAGGCCCATGTAAAAACTTCTGAAGTGGCATTCAGGGAGTGTGTGTACACAGTTTCGCTGTGATCAAGCCAACGGTTCCGGAGATTAGCTGTACACAAAATAACAGAATGACACACGGACACACACATACACACACACACGGACGGACGGACAGGGTGCAAAACATACTCTCTTGCCATGCCTTCGGCAATGAATGCAATATGATGCATACATTACACAACGTCACGCCCATATCCAAGCGGACCAATGCTGCTACAGCTTCTGTTGCTGCTACCATTAAAACAAATAATAATATATTTATTATTCAAATATTTGTTTTGATTTTTGACAATATTGTATAGCAAATTTTTCTGCAGGACTGCCCCAAACAATGCAGATAATGGATCAGGATCTATAACATTGTTAAAAACTATTGAATATACCAGTCCAAAATTAGGTCAGTTTGGGGAAAAAACAAAACAAGATGAGACATTTTCTATTTTGGGCAGAGAGCTTCATCCACTTAGGCTGATGCAAATATGATATATCAACAACAGCACCGAGCGTTCTTATCTTGCCCCCATTATTTCTAAATTGCACAAATGAGATGTTTTCTCCTTATTAAGGGAAGCTCTTGATAAGCATAGAGCTCCACTTTTAGAAAGGCCATGGATAAGGATTCAATTAACCTCGTCGCGAGTTAATTTAGTCTGTTAATTCTGATAGACGTCGTCAGTTTAACCCATTCAATCCGGGAAAGCGTCCGTGTCATTATAGATTTCTTTGGCTATTCAAAAAATAGCAGATCTACAAGCTCATAGCGCGGCACCGAGTGTAGATATGTTTTAAAAATCGTGATTTTTTTTTTGCTAATCTTTGAAAGAACATATTTTTAAAGCAAACATTTCTAAAATATTTTTTTCCAGGGACCTCCAGAAGCAAAGATTTTAGTTAAAAATGTTTGCTTTAAAAATATATATTTTCAAAGATTTGCAAAAATGTTCACGATTTTCATTCAAGAACAACAAGTTGCATAATGTTCTCTCACTGTAAACATCAGATCTCTCCAGGAAAAACAAAAAAAAAGCTATTAAAATACGCGATTTAAAGCAAGCCCTACAGGCACAGGTTTTTAAATGTGGCGGATCCGTTATGGAGTTATGGAATTTCTGTACTGTACAACTCGTCCTAGGATATCATAACGTGATAACAAAGTTAAGAATAGCGTTGGCCGTAATTCTCCTTAACATGCAACTTTATTGCTTTTGTGATCATTTCAGTTGAAAAGAAACAAATTGGGATGGACACAGCAGCCCTTTTAGTGTCATATTAATGCTTTCTAAGCAATCACCTTTCAATTAAGTTATTTAGATTTTAGATTTGATTAGAGCTGAAATGAGTTGTTAGTTATGGATGGATAACATTGTTGGTGCAACCGTGCATTTGATGGGTATAGGAGCGACTATGAATATCTGACTCAAAATGTCAAAAAAAATATTAATATTTGTTTCTTCGTGTTATATTTTTCTGAACAGCAAAATGTCAACACTCTGGCAAGTACGCGTGACTTGGATGCCTTTGGGAAAGTACTATGTATCTCTCAGAGGAGCGCTGGGGTGACTTTCTCTAAATGAAGTATAGTTCTGCTTATCAAATGCAATGATATTTCACAAGGACCGCCAGCAGCCCTGCAATGAAAAATAATAGCTTGTAGACCTCCCCTGTGTTGGGAGAGTGAAGCCAAATTTACAAGGCTATTCAAAGCCATTTCTTAGCACACGAGAGAGAGAGAGAGAGAGAGAGAGAGAGAGAGAGAGAGAGAGAGAGAGAGAGAGAGAGAGAGAGAGAGAGAGAGAGAGAGAGAGAGAGAGAGAGAGAGAGAGACTCAGAGAGAGACAGACAGATAGACAGAAACAGACAGACAGACAGACCACACACACACACCACAAAGCCGGAATTCACTCTGAAAAGAATTGAGACCTCTGACTGTGTTTGTTCATTGCCTTCCGTTTTCACTGGTTCTGCTTCTAAATACAATATTCACTAAATCGGGGAGCATTTGACCGCAGTGGGAACTGTTTTTTCTTTCTTCCAATAATCAGACGGAGGAACAAAATGAAAAAATAAAAAGGGTTGAATAGAATCTCCTACTGTTCCTCTTGAATAAAGTTCATGTGGTTTCTTTCTAGCCTCTGTCATCTACTTTCATGCCTTGGCAGCCCTGAACCGCCCTGCCTGCCAGTAGGGGAAGAAGTACTAAATTATTATATTTTAGGTTTTAGTTGCGGTAGCACAATATAGAAATACTATAAAGGCAGGCCTTTATTCAAAATTACTTTACTTGAGTAAAAGTACAAAATATTGGCAGCAAGATGTACTTAAAATATAAAAAAAGTGATAGTATTCATTATGTAGAATGTCACAATTCAAAATTCTATTTCAAAATGTGAAAGTTTTCCGTAAATAGCTGAAGTATAAAATAGGGCTGAAGTGGTTAAAGGGATACTTCACTCTCGGGCCGGGGACACATTTAAAAAAAATATTAAAAATAAATGAAAAAAGTTATGGAAAATTCATGGCCCCCTCACACATTAGTAGGACACTCTAATGCGTGAGGGGGCCATGAATTTTCCATAACTTTTTTCATTTATTTTTAATATTTTTTTTAAATGTGTCCCCGGCCCTAAAGTGAAGTATCCCTTTAAACACCAACTTTTTGCTTTTACGTTGGATACCTTCATGGATTTGTTCCTTATGACTACTTTCCTACGTGAGATATTTGGATTTTAACGTATGCAGAGCACCTTCCTATATGGACCTGCAGTACCAATGCATTTGTTTTTAACTCATGTGGACTATGTCAACAACAGCAGCTAAGACTATGTTTTTCTCTTGTACGAAGGCCTGTGCCCATATGTTACCCTTCTAGTGCTGCAACCAAGATGTACCAGCATGTGAACCTGCTGCAAATTTGTTTTAACTTCACCTTATTGCTGCACCTTATGTCTAACCTTGTGTACATATCCCTTACTTTTTGTACCTTATATTTAACCTCATGTATAGTACATACCTGCTACTTTTCCCATGTTATGTCTACCTGCAACTTTGTGGGCCTTATGTCCAACCTCATGTACATATATATATTACTTTTTGCTCCTTCTGCCTAATGTCCGTACCTGCTTCTTGTTGCAACTTATGTCTTACCTCATTTACATACCTGCTATTTGTTTATGCTATACTTTTTACAATATGCACAAACAGTATCTTAAAACTGTTAATCCATGCTTTTGCGCTCTCCGACCCCCCCGCCCCCCCACCCTCTTTCATGAAAACTGCAAACGATGGAGCTTGCACAATTCCCCCCCCCCCCGTCTTTACAGATGTATAAGGACGTGGGTCAGTATCATGCCAGTAACATAACAGTATCAGTTTTGGACATGTGAGGTTTCCGTCCGCCCGACAGACACTAATAATGTGTATATGGGCAAATGTGTATACATGTTGTAACGCTTATCTAATATAACAGCTCTGCCCTGAGCGCTCATTAAGACCACCTGAGCAGTCATCAGCTGGGTGAAGCTGAAACAGAATTCCCCCCCCCCCCAATTCCTAAAGGTGTACCTTATACGTCTGAAGCTGAAGCCGTTTGCGTTGTTTTGCAAGGTGACCTCGGAAATGTTTCTAGTCAGCTCTATGGAGCGGTCATAGAGAGGAATAAACCCTCTACTGGAAATATGTGAAAATAAATTATTGCATGACAAAAAAGTTTGATTGCATGAGCCATAATAGTGCCAAGTTCATTCTGCCATGTGGGGATGTATAGTCTCTATTAGTCGGGTGGACTGGAAACCTTGTATCTCCAAATCTCAATAAATAAATAAAATCCACAGGAACAGGTTGTTCTGGACATCAGTGTCAAATTTTTATTTAGTTTTAGTCATAGTCTTTTGAATAAAATTCCATTTCGTTTTAGTCGTATTTTAGTCATCTGAAATGTTCTAGTTTTTGTCTAGTTTTAGTCGACTAAATATCATAAGATTATAGTCGACTAAATCCACAGTTTATTTAGTCAGCTAAACTGTATTTTAGCTGGCCTTGATGGCGTCGTAATGGCTGATGGCGTCGTAATGGCTGAAAATAGCCGATCTACAAGCTCACAACGCGTCGCACTGAGCTTGTAGATCTGCTATTTTCAGAGTGCAACACCCGAGCGCAACCAAACATGACTTGTCTTTTAGTTCTGCTGGATCTCTTCTCCACTCGTCCCTCACTAACATTTTAGTCTAGTTTTAATTTGTTGACGAAATTGTCAAAATATTTAGTCTTAGTTTTTGTCATCATAGCTTAGTTTTTTATTTAGTTTTTATTTAGATTTCGTCAGTGAAAAAAGGTAGTCAACGAAAAGTATTCGTCATAGTTTTAGTCGACAGAATCAACAATGCTGGACATACCAGGTTATAATATAAGTGGGAATAGGCTGGGCTCTGCTGCATTTGGAGCCTTGATTAAAAGACCTTGTGAAGATATGACGCACAGTTTGCAATTGGCAAGATAAGCCAGAGCACTTTGCTCATCACCGGCACAGGCTCCCTGTGCCGTCTCCGGGAATGGAACACAATTGAAAAATAAAGGTTAAGAAGCCATCCTTCGCCTGCTCCAGCCGCACCTCAAAAGGTACTTAACCCATTAAGACCGGGAACGCATCGGAGTCATTTTTAGGTTACTTTGGCTTTGGCATTCCTCTCACAACCTCGCTAAGTGACTGGTGAGTGATGGGGAACTCATAATATATTTTATGAGGTATATGCTAGTGTATTGAAAACAACACAATGGATCATCACAGATATATATCGATGGCCAAAATGCAAAACCTCCTATCTGAAAAATTTACATTGTTGGGAAAATGAAAAAGAAAACTACAAAATGTTGTATCTTTTTTGCACAATGCTATTTTTTTATGATACCCATCACATAATTCACCGTTTCTGGATTTCTGGATTATATTACAATATTATATGTTAATTACACTGATCTCATATTGCAAATGCAGATAGGAGGTTTTTCCCCACTTTTCCTGGATAATTTTGCAGATAGGAGCTTTTGCACTGTGATGTTAAGTGATTGCATAACTAAACTAGAAAATGTGCTCCTCGGAGCACAAGTCTCCGCCAGCAGACTATAGCAATTATATTATCATAGCAATAACTAATGACTGCGAGAGCAGCTTCATTAACTTCTAATTCTTGTGATCTGTACCGTTTCTTCTTACTTGTGTTATGTGCTTGTTGATGTTGTCTTTCATTATTTGAATACTTTGACCAGTTCCTTTTTTTCCTTTCGATGTTCTCTTCAGACTCTTCTACTTTTTCTTCCAGAGATTGTAGCAATCTTTGCTGTGTCATATTGTCAGCATTCATGGCTAGTCTTCGTCTTTTGTCATTTAGCGATTATTTGTCTCTGATTAATTTCATTCTTTCTTTATGATTCAATGCTCTGTTTACATTGAAGCAATCTATCATATGGGAGTCGTCGTAATTGACTGGTTTGTTCAAATACTTGTCTGTCTTCTTCATCTTCATTGTCTTGAACAGTTTCAGCAGTTGATTGGTGTGTTTGATCTATGTCAGTTTTCTCTAGTGCTACATAATGTATTTGATCAAGGTGGCCAATTGTTATAGTATTAAGACTTCGGCCTTGTTGTGGGATCAATTCAACTCTAGTCCTCTTCTGTGTTACTGTTGTAGATGAGTATGCTTTCTTAGCTTTGGCCTTCTGCGCCTTTGTTTGACCAATGTTACACACATACGCACGAGGGACACACACACGCACGGACGGGTGATTTGGACTAGAAGATACTGTTCCAATCAAGACTGATTGATCCTGTCTTACCTCGCTTCAAAAACGTAAACGGATTTTTGAAGTGACACACCTATTTATAGAATTGTATTTCGTCATGCATCCCTCTAGCCAATCAAAGGCATTGGTGTCAACATATTAACACGTATTAAGACTTCGGCCTTGTTGTGGGATCAATTCAACTCTAGTCCTCTTCTGTGTTACTGTTGTAGATGAGTATGCTTTCTTAGCTTTGGCCTTCTGCACCTTTAATTGACCAATGTTAGGTGTTCTCAGAGGGACACACACACGCACGGACGAGTGATTTGGACTAGAAGATACTGTTCCAATCAAGACTGATTGATCCTGTCTTACCTCGCTTCAAAAACGTAAACGGCTTTTTGAAGTGACACACCTATTTATAGGATTGTATTTCGTCATGCGTCCCTCTAGCCAATCAGAGACATTGATGTCAACATATTGACACGTATTAAGACTTCGGCTTTGTTGTGGGATCATTTCAACTCTAGTCCTCTTCTGTGTTACAATTGTAGATGAGTATGCTTTCTTAGCTTTTGCGCCTTTGCTTGACCAATGTTAGGTGTTCTCAGAGGGAAACACACACGCACAGACGGGTGATTTGGACTTACTGAAGGTACTGTTCCAATCAAGTCTGATTGATCCTGTTTTACCTCACTTCAAAAAGTAGGGGCTTTTTGAAGTGACACACCTATTTATAGAATTTTATTTCGTCACGCGTCCCTCTAGCCAATCAGAGGCATTGGTGTCAACAAATTGACACGTGTCACGTGGAGCTTGCCCAATGTTAGCTTGGCTAACAATGTTTGCTCACACACGGCGGGACGAAGCGAAAACATATTCTCCACCTTCGGCGGAGACAATAATGATAAATAGTACAGGCTGTAAATACATACATTTACAGCTGCAAACAGTTGCATCAGTGGTGTGGTCTAGGTTTGTTTTCTGAGGTATACAATAATCATTCCCTGCACGAGATGCGCGTGGTCGTGGGTATACGCTAGCGCATTTTCAATGGATGAAATGGTTAGTAGACTGTATACGCTTTTTTCCAAAAACAACAACAATTACGTGGACTACAAAACAACTGGCCCAGGCACCCCTCAACATAATCCCCCCTATACCCTCAACTACACCACCTGAAATACCCCCCCACTCCCACAACCCCCATTCCCCCCAACCAGCACAACACACCCCCCAAACCCCACCCACCCAAACCCTCATGCCCTCCAACTCCCCTAACTCATACAACTGGATCACCAACCTTGTGTCCGGTGTGGATAGTGGAATAGTATGTAAGGTCATTGAATGTCTTAAAGAGCCTATAAGCAAGGAGGAAAGACGGATGCCTTGACCCTAGAATCACCACAGCCAGGGAGGAGATGAGCGCAGCACACAGGGACTTTACCAAAAAGGAGAGGGTCTGAGGGAGGAATATAAGCGGAGGAAGGAGGAGCTATATCAAGTGTATGCAACTGGAACAACGGGAGCTGACCCAAAAGATCAGGGACATTAAAGAGGTGCATGTTAACCAGAAACATGGCAAGAGCTGGAAGCTCATCAATGACATTTGTGGCAGAAGCTCTTCTCAGACTTCCAAGATCTGGGGAGAAAGCGCAGAGGAACAAGTTGAAACATGGTACCAGCACTTCAAAACACTCCTAGGAAATCCTCCTTCAACCGAAGAAGAGGATGAGCCGATGCTCCTGTCTTCCATGACCTTCCCAAACCAGACGGTTCACCATGGATGAGTACCAGAGGGCCAAGGCTACTATCAAGTGAGGCAAGAGCTGCGGGGAAGATGGAGTGACAGCAGAGGTTCTGATGTATGTGCCCATAGACGAGGTGGTGTTGGATTTTATCAAGCACACACGTCTAGCAAGCTGCCGAAGCTGTGGAGCAAAATGATCATCGATCCAGTACCAAAGTCAGGCGAACTCACCAAGGCATTAGCCTGAACTCACAAGTTGCCAAGACGGCTAACAGGAAGATCCTCAACCGTCTTAGACCCTGCAATGAGAAACTCGCAGAACGGCTTCCGCCCAGAGCGAACAGCAGGCGGGCAGATACTGGTGCTGAGGAGGATACTGGAAGGAGTAAGGAGCGGAATCTTTCAGTGGTGACTTCCAAAAGGCTTTTGGCACCATCCACCGGGGGAATCTGATGAACATTCTCCGGGCCTATGGAGTTCCTGAGAAGATGGTTCAGATGATGGAGACAAGCTACTCGAGGCAGTCCAGGACTTCTAATAACCTGGGCCTGGACTGCTTCAATGGAACAGGACCTGAAGGTCCGGGGGGCACTTGACTGGAATGCCTTGAATGGGATGAGGAGAGTGTGGAAATCAGACATGGGAGAAGACCTCAAGAGGCGGCTGTTCGTATAGCTACAGTGGAGTCAGTACTGCTGTATGGGGCTGAGACATGGACCGTCACAGCACAACAGGAAAGGGCCTTGGATGGAGTCTACACAAGAATGCTATGAATGGCACTAGGAGTCACATGGATGGACCACATCAGAAATGTGGTCCTCTACAGGAACCTACCATGGGTCACAGACAAAGTCAGAGAGAGAAGGATGAGGCAGGGCACTGCCTCAGGCACCCATAACTAGTGGCAAGCAAACTAACACTATGAGAGCCAACCCAGGGCAAAGCCAGGAGAGACAAGAAGTGCACCACCTACGTAGATGCACTTCAGCGTAACAGCTTAGCCAACAATACTGTAGAGCTCAAGACCCTGATGCTAGATAGGAGAGTGTGGAGGGCAGCGATTCAGGAGTCCCAAGTTGGTGTTGGCTAGACCACACTCACACATCGCATCGCAAAGACCCTATTCTATATGATCCGGCCTAACTGACCCATGCCCCCCTCAACATAATCCCCCCCATACCCTCTACCCCCAACTCCACCACCTGCAATACTCCCCCCCTCCCACAACCCCCCCCCCCCCCCCCCCCCCGACTGCCAGCTCACACCTCTCCACCTCCATAACTCAAAACCCCATCCCACTTCAGGGGTCCCGAGTTGGTGTTGGCTAGACCACACTCTCGCATCGCAAAGACCCTATCCTGTGTGATCCGGCCTAACTGGCCTATGCCCCCCTCAACATAATCCCCCCCATACCCTCTACCCCCCAACTCCATCTACTGCAATACTCCCCCACTCCCACAACCCCCCCCCCAAATACCAGCCCACACCTCTCCACCTCCATAACTCAAAACCCCATCCCACTTCAGGGGTCCCGAGTTGGTGTTGGCTAGACCACACTCTCGCATCGCAAAGACCCTATCCTGTATGATCCGGCCTAACTGGCCTATGCCCCCCCTCAACATAATCCCTCCATACCCTCTACCCCCCAACTCCACCACCTGCAATACTCCACCACTCCCACAAACCCCATACCCCCCAACTGCTAGCCCACACCTCACAACCCCCATAACTCAAAACCCCATCCTACCCCATACCCTCATACCCCCAAATCCCACCCAACCCATTACCCCCACTCCCAGAACCCCCGGTCCCCATGCCCCCAACCAGCACACCACAACCCCCAAACTCCACCCACCCAAACCCT